>NC_056730.1:923852965-924055465 GCF_019279795.1 Protopterus annectens
ACCAGCTCGTTTGCTGTTTTACTGCATCTATGAGCCACAGCTTAGCCTCTTCTTGGCTAATTTTGACCCATGTCTGTGGTCATTGAGGAGATTTCATAACCTGGGGCAGCATCATACTGCTGCTGGGGAGTGTTTTACATTATTCTGGAATGTGGGCTTCTACCCTTTGGGCTTTCCTGGTAATGAAATGTCAATATATAAATAAATAATAGAGAAGAAACATACTGTATGATTCCTTGATAGCTCTATTAATTAGAACCATCAGGTAACTATAGAACTGGCAGCTGGTTGGAGATATTCTGCTGAGAGATTATCTGCTTACGGAGAACAGAGTTTCAGTTTAAGAAGCAGCACTTTGATGTGGGAGGTTGGGATGGGTTTTACGGTGAAATTGGGGGTGTGTTCTGTCTGAGCAGGGAACGTGACAGGATTGTTAGGAGGAAAATCTTTAGTCAGGGTTTGATGCTTTCTATAAAATGTGTGTTAAACTAAGCAGTTGTTTTGGAGGGCTTGTTATTTTGGCAGGATTAGGAATGGTGTTGTTCCAGAATATAGTATTTTATTAATAGAAGAGCAGAATTTTTAGGCTTGAAACACAGATTTAGTAAGGGTCTACTGCAGTAGATTTTCTTGTCTGCATTAATCTGTTTTACTGGTATTACATAGTTCTTTAAAGTGCTGTAGGTTTTGGTCAGATCTTTTAGCCATACTTTACAAGTCCTATCTTTTTCATGCTTGCTTTAAGTGGATAACCAAGGACTATAGTTATTTTTTACACTCTTTGTTCTAGTTGGGTTAATGCTTTGGGGAATATTTTTCAGACTAGACCAGTTAAAGGATCTTAGAATTCTGTTAAATGTATCAGGGTTAAATTTGGTGAGGTTATGGGAAGTTCTAAGTAAGTATTGTTTGACATGATGGGCACTGAGTCTGTTTGTATATATAAGGAAGTGGTCACTGAGGGAATCAGAGAGGGTTCTAATGGAAACATATGTAGTGGAATTGGACACCAGTATCCAGTCGACTATTGAGCCACAGTTTTTGGGATAGTTTTAATGTGGGGAAGAAATGAGCTGAGCCAAGTCAAACGGGTTGAGGCTAAGTGATGGGTATTTTGTGGAGATAATCTGCCAATTGAAATTAACGTCACCTAGGATTATCTTTAAATTAGAAATTGTATATATGATCCCATTTAGGATGCTTTCCAGGTTTGTAGCATTATTTCCTGTGGGAATATAGAGTACTATAATATTTAGTTGTTTATGGTTATTTAGTTTAAGATGGGGGATGAGGGGTTTGGCTTTATGGAATTTAGGAATAAGTGTATTATAGACTAGGATTTCAAGATAGTCTGGATATAGTAAAACTACTCCACCCCTTTTTTGTGTTTCCTGCTTAGACAGCCTGATGATATAACCAGGCAGTGACATTTCAGAGTCAATAATATGGGGTTTTAGCTTGAGTTCATTTTTGGTAAGAATATCTGGTTTGTTGAGAGGGAGGCAGACGAGGAGATGCTATGAGTATTTAGGGATATGAATTTAAGCTGATTGGGCAGGTTTGAGGCAGTTGGTTGGGTTTTCATCATGATGGTGTTGTTTTTTGTACTGGGAAGAGATGAGTGGGCTGATCAGGAAGGTGGGGTAGCCTTGGGATGAGTTTTAGATGCTATTAGACAGCCAGAATGGAATGAGGGGCAAATGTCCCCACAGAGTGGTAAGAGAGAGAGAGAGAGAGAGAGAGAGAGAGAGAGAAAGATGGATATGTTAGGTAAGCTTGTTTTGGTTTAACTTTAACACAGAACCCATTTTGGTGTGGTAGGTATGAGAGTTTAGTAATCTGAATTTGAAGCAAAGATTAGGTGGCTCATTGTATATGTTAGAAGTACTTAGTGGTGAAGTGGGATGATTTGAATGGTTAGAGGTGGAGCAGATAGTGGGAGAAATGTATGCATGACTGAGTGATGTAAGGCAATTTGTAAGGTGATAAAACAGGAGGAGTAAGGATGCAGTAATATTTAAGAGAAGCATGGTATTTAGGTTTGTAGAGAGATAGGTCAGTGAGAGAGACAAGCTAAAACACTGGGGTAACAAATATAGGAGGAGGAGGGGTAGAAAGCTGAGTGGAGTGGATGGAATAAGTTGTGATTACTGGGGTCAGTTAGTAAATATGAATGAAAAAAGAAAGTTATAGAGTGCTTAAATGCAGATTGATGGTTTAGGAGTTGTGTGCATATTATTGTTTTTGGGATATGTCTATGTTTATGTGTGCGCCTTTAAAAGGTGTGGCAATAGATTGAGTTACAGGTGGGGAATAGGTCCTATAAATACAATGGCATGAGGGGTGTCTGGGGAATTGGGGGTGGGAGGGCAGCAGAGCTAGAAATACCTCCTAGACCTGCAGGAGGAGTCTTTTTTCCATCAGTTTATGGTTTCTTTCTTTCTTTTTTTTATTGGAAAGATCTTTATTAGATTATCATGTGTGACACAGACAATCTTACCTTTATATAAATGAAAATAAGTCATAGTTCCACAATCTCAGTTGCAAACATTATATCTCACAAACTAAATTAGCTGAGAGAGCAGTAGAAAGGGTATAACCAATTACCTGAAGAAGAAAAGTCCAGCCAGTCATGTGTTACATATTTTTTAAGTTTGTAAACATGGGTTCTGTGGTAGGACACTAGTATGGGGTCTGTGGTAGGTTTCAGAGTACAGATGCAGTAAAATGTCCTGCTTTGAATCTCTAGTAGATTTTAATAAACATTAAGCTGCCTAGATGAGAAAGTTACAATTAGCACTTGAAAAGTACCAGAATGTGAGTATTGAAGTAATACAGAATCACAACAATAAATGAAACAATCTTGTCTTCTAGTTGAAGAAAAGCAGACATAGGAAAGGCATTTTGTTACCTTGACCTAAATAGGGTCTGCTCATATCTGCAATAGCATGAAAAAGAACCCCAACTCCCTACAAACTGCATATAATAACATATGCTGGCTTTACTGCACCTTTCTTACTAAAAACTAATGGCACCCTCTGTACCTAAGACCCACACTTTTAATATCAAGTCTAGATTATAAACTTGTCAACCCAACCTAAACTTATTTTCCTTCCTATTAAACAAACTGCATGAGAGTTCTACTAAGATCCCTCCCAGCATATACCACCAAGATAAAACATCCCCACTCAAGACTTCTCCACGTTCATCCCTATGGTGTGGCCTTCCATCCTGCTTCATATAAAAGCCATTCCTACCCTCACAAAATGTCACTCTTCTACAAACAGACACAATGTAAATACAAAATAATACAGTCACCTCAACTGTCCTTCTTAACATATTCCTCTTTAAGTGGCCTACGTTGTCTGTTCTTCTCATCTGGCTACTTATATGCTCTGTCTACCTGCTCTCCTCTCACTCTTTGATACATCCTATCATTCTGTTTTCCTTCTTCTGCTTCCTTTCTTCTCATTCCCGCCACACTTGTTGTCACTACAGACAAGCTTGTACTGCTTTGCTTTGTCAGTGTCGTATAACCTAGATTGCTGTTTGCTATCCTTTGTATTATTTTCTTTCTTAACTTGAGTTGATCCTGAAAATGGCCCATTTGGATTGCTACTCTACCTAGCCAACAAATAAAGATGAAATATAATACAGGAGATCTGAAACTATTGCAGTAGGTGAGGTGTCTCACGGGTCCAGAGACAAAAAACTATCTAGTTGCCATAGTCTTGCACACGCATTATTATCAGGGGAAGCAGATAACATGGGTATGTAGTCTGGATGGATGTATATCAGTTCACCGAAACAGCACATCATCGAATACAACTTCGAACTTCTAACCACGAAATTTAAAAAGATCGAAAGCTCAGAACAGCAAATTTTTTGCCTGGGAAAAATTCACTGTTCCGAGAAACACACACAACACAAGAACACCAAAAAAAACAGCAATCCACACACATACACTTAAAATCCTACATTTAACCCTACACCAAACTGTACATACAGCACTATCTATCCACTATCCTTAACCCAAACCCTAACCCTAAGGTCTGTCACTATCACACACTCACCTCACCCGCGCCCTAACCCTAACTCACATACCCCATCCTAACCCTAAAGTCTATCACTATCACACACTCACCTCACCCACTCCCTAACCCTTACTCACATACCCTGCCCTAACCCCAAAGTCTGTCACTATCGCACACTAACTTCACCCGCGGCCTAACCCTAACTCACATACCCCGCCCTAACCCTAAAGTCTTTCACTATCGCACACTCACCTCACCTGCACCCTAACTCACATACCCCGCCCTAACCCTATTGTCCACACAATCGCACATTTACCTGAACCCAACCTGTAACTTTCCACCACAGTGCTGAAAATAGCGAAGCCACAAAAACGGACAACCAAATTATTTCCCTAGGAAAAAATTCGGTTATCTGCAGCTTCGTTATTTTCAGCATTTGCTGTTTTCAGTTCGATGTTAGACCATTCGAAGTATTAACACTTCGATGATCTAATATAGGCCCCTCTGGACAAATGTGCAGACAATGTCAGAGGAATATTGAAATGGAATCTAATATTATAGTTTGCAAAACAGGGATAAGGCCATGAACAGAAAAGATGAACCACTCCTGATATCTGCCTAAATGATGTTCCCTATTGGTTTGTTCTCATCCTGGTCATGGGGAATGAATGGCCCTGTATACAAAGAAAGAGCTTGAAGGTCAGCAGGCAGTGGGGGCAAAAAAGGGCCAAAAAAAAAACCTAGGTGGTGGAACTAACATTACATGGCCATGCAGTTTACTGCTGTACTTCAAAATTTAGGGGGAGTAAATACTACTAATTTTTAAATGACTTTTAAAATGCTTACATGCGAGGCAAAATGTCTAAAGAAGATTGTAGCCCTTCATTATGCTTGTTGCTTATTTGCAATGACCATAACATGTGCTGGTTGCGCAAAGTGGACTATAAAGTTTTGACTGTTAAGGACTGTAGAGTACAGCTACTGATGTTTTGAAAGCACTATAAAATAAGCAAGGCTGAAATGACTCATTGTTCATTTTGTGTTTAATTCAACAAGACAGTCTTCAGATGATCATTTTTAATGAGATAAGGGATATAGGAATAGTTTAAAATGTGTGGCATAACTGCATCTACAGCTAATAGCACTGATGCTTTGATAGTGACGTGGCAATTAGTGTGGTGATTTTACTGGTTTCCATCAATGTAATCAGCAGTAAAACTGATATGCTGACTGATATGGCCTTAGCAGAAGACATTGTTTGCTGGTTTCTTCTAGATTATGACAGAGGTGCCAGAAGCTGTTGAAGATGGGGGGGGGGGGGGGGGGGGGCACTTAGTGATCTAAAAGGGCAGTTTTTTAAAACTATTTACTACCACAACATAGGTTCACTTGGAGGACATTTTAAGCTTAGCCAATTTCCCTTTTGGTGCTTGAATTAACATTTCCTAATTGGTCTTACCTATCCCATGGCTAATAATTGTATATTAGCCCTAGTGAGAATAAATGTGATCATAATATAGATAATTTGAGGGGACCCATGTAAGGGATGCATCATTTAGGAACTGCCTCTGTCCATTAGTGGCATGAGGGGCAATCCTGGAGTACACTTTTTATTACCCATCCTTACATCCAAATTGTGTTTGAATGTGGACAGGGATGAGCTTTATTTTACTTGAATGGATAGTCTGTTCTGAAACAGTGGTAGCCTCTGTGATATACATCCATCTCTCCACAACATTCAGTTCAGATACCTGGACTGAGTATTTCTGATGCCATTTGACTTGCTGATGTTCAGTAGGTCCATCTGTATTAGGTCAGAGGATGCCATGTATGCCAGACATGTCAACTCTAAGTACTCTGTAGGATACTGAATATAGTGATAAATCTTTGAGGTGGTCCATTCAAGACCTATTGCTTAGCACTTGTATCCTTTTAGTAAGGTATCTCTGTAGGTATTCCAGTTGTTGCATGGGTCTGGACAGATACATGCCAAAGTGGGCATTATACAAAATGATTGCCCTAATAAGTGCTTTGTAAAGGGGACAATAACATCTCTAGATCTAGTCAAAATCAATTTGTTTATAAGCTGTTCAATATAGAAAGACTTTCTTATGGCTCTGGGCACATGTTGGTCAAAAGTTAGGTCACTGTACACACAAGTTCCCAAATGCCAAACAACTTGGTCATTTCTCAGGGGGCATTGTCAATTTGGAAGTTCCCTGGAGTAGATGACTTCCCAAAGGATCCAATAATGTATTTCTTGGAGTTTAGTTTCAATTCTTGATTCTGGCACCATTTATTGCTTGAGACAAACCTTCCTGCATGATGGCTAAGTCATTTGGGGATTCAATATCTGCAACTAGCTTGCAGTCATCTCAAACGTAGTTGGCCAAAGCCTTTTGGTATTTCCTTTTGCTTTTGAGATGTATATGCCAAACAGAAAAAGTCTCAGCACACCGAACCCTGGGGGACTCTATTGGTAACTGGTCTCTTCCCCTATTTTGATCTCCTGCATCCTGTGAGCAAGCATACATGTATGCACCCTTTGATTCACCTTCCTGAATGTATTAACCTGATTGCATTAAATTATATTCCTTGTATAATACAGCACCACTTGTTAGAATGTGTTTTAAATGTGTAGTTTGGAACAGTCTTCTAGTAAGCAATGAAACAAAATGTATGAACCAATAATGACAAAACTACCCATTTCAGAAACTTTAACCATAAAAGGCCACTCAGACTTCTGTCATTACAATCCACCAATATCAGTAAATATGCAAAATCTCTGCAGAAGTAAGTCATCTAAATAATTCCACATTAAAGGGATCTGTAACTAAGGAAGAGGTTGCTGCTAGCAAACAACTTCATATTTCACCGATTCATCTACAAATAAAGTGCCTGTTGCCCTTTAAGAATAAATTGCCTATGCTACATTTAAAAAAAATGATAAGCTAGTAATTTTGCAATGGGGAATGGATGGCAAACTGATAACAGAAACATAGTTACTAGGTAACTCCTCCGAATGAATACATTCTTAGGACTGCAGCATCTACTCCCTTTAAAGTACAACACAGTACAGTATCAGTGATCTATCTGCATACTGTGGGAGTAGAACCCACAGCCTTCTGCATCAATAGCAAGTATACTACCTGTTGTGCTACTAACAATGCAAACAACTTAACATAAGTAACACTAAACTTCTCTTCCCCCTGAAGCTCTCAGCTCCTTGTAAAATCCATTTGACACTCAACTAAATCTCTCTACTTTGCAGCGCAAGAAATCTGGAAAAAGACAAAATTTAATTGGGGGGGGGGCAAAGGCTCAAAACCAGGGACCCATTTTAAATATTGCTTGTATAATCTTAGAAAGTTGCTAAAATAAAGTGTTTTGTGTTACCATTTGTTTCTTGAAAGATAGGAAGACTGAAACATAAAGGGCTATCATTATTTAGTGAATTCATTTCTCACTGATTTGCCAGAAAACCACAAATTATGAGGAACAGACCAAAAGTATGAGACAGATATTCTCTTAAAATCTGGACAGTTGAGAGCTATGGACTCATCTCCCTGAATCACAAGTGGTAGTATGGGTAGAGAATTCAGGCTCTTGTTTGAGCCTGAGTAACATTAACTGCCAGGAATACCTAACTGGGGCATTTTACACACACACACACACACACACACACACACACACACACACACACACACACACACACACACACACACACAGGGGAGCAGCATAACTCCTGCAAATAAAAGAACAAAACTCTCCTTACTGGCATGACTCTGGCTCTGGCAGCACCAACAGAACAGTGGCAGCATAACTCCTGTAACACAATACAGAAAGAGAAAAAGAACAGCTAGTTTAGATAGTTTAACTTTTGCACGCGAATCCATGTTATCCACTTCATTCATTTTTTCCGACAGGTCTTGCAGCTATAAAAGTGCGGGGGATCCCAATTCCCCTGGCTGTATGGTTCCGACACCCATGACTGTAAAACCAGTTTTACAGGCACACACTCAAAGTTATACAGTAGCTTGTACTGAAGTCTTAACCTTACCCCAAACATGATAAATGTTAGTTAAAGCAGTGTATCTGCTCTTAAAATCTGATTTCTAATTGGTAATACGAATGTTAATTTAAAGATGGGAGACTATGTGAGTAGCATAAATGTTGTTGTTTGTCTTTCGGCTTTTCCCGGTTAGGGGTCGCCACAGCAGTACTCCGGTCCACTAATGATTGGCAGTAGATTTTCATGAATGCCGAGGTGCCAGCTCAACGTCCAACTTTCAGCGAAGGCATGTCCATTTACACATGTCTTTCGAATGCCCATCCAACCGCGGGGAGGACATGCAGACTCCACACAGAAGGCACTCCCCGCACTTCAGCTGGGAATCGAACGGGAGAACCTCTTGCTGTGAGGCAACAACACTACCGCTGCACCACCGTGGAATATATGAGTAACATAAATACAGAACAAAAAATAAATTGTGATCTGCGTGATAGACTGCGATGTGCATGGTGAATTGATTATTTTTATCTACATGAAGTTATGTTATCTATTTTATTTTTGTGGTGTTACATTAAATCAAAACACTACAGCAGGGGCAGAAGTCAGATTTTATAAATGGTACTTCCACATTAGGGTTAGACACCAATGTAAGCATTAGCTCTGGGTGATTTGGTCACATCGATTAATGCTGTGACACTCAATCTAATGTAAAATGAATGGGAACAAAGCAGGATTGCTGATGATATCTTGCCTACTGCTAGCCCAGTGCTTGAGTTTACCTAGGAGAACAGGAGCAGAAGCATGCTGACATAATTAGTAAATGTGCAATGCTTGAATCTGTTTGCTATGTTACCGAATTCAGTGGTATTTAGTTAATTATGTGTGTTTTTGTGTATATGTGTCACCAGTGTTTGGATAACTGTTTTTTCAATCCTTTGCCATGTGTGCTGAATTAATCATATGTGAATTTTGTTAAATGCACTGGATTTTGAAGGTAACTGAGTTTTGATATTACGGTAGGTGTCTTTGTGTGTGTGTGTGTGTGTGTGTGTGTGTGTGTGTGTGTGTGTGTTTCCTACTCATGCAAAGTTAGAGCACTACAAGTAGAATAAGGTGTAGTTTTTAGCAACAAAAGCTGGTGATGTATATTTTTATACTATGCGGTAGCGTTGTTGCCTCACAGTAAGACGTTGTCCTGTTCGATTCTCAGCTAAAGCGTCTTCTGTGTGGAGACATGCGTGAATGGGCGCACCTTCGTTAATGTTTGTGCGTCGGGCCTGGCAAGCCGGTATGTAAAAATCTACTGCCAATCATTAGCGGGCCGGAGTTCCGCTGTGGCGACCCCTAACCAGGAAAATCCGAAAGATACAACAAGATTTCTAAATGTACAATATAACTCTACTGAAGGAATTAATTACGGTACCACAAGTTGAACATCTCTGTGTACAAGTTACGGTATCTTTCCTTGAGTCAGCAATTGCCATCACTTGTTACTTTAGAGTTTCATAGGATCATAGGAAGTTACTAGGCTACTGGCCCTGATGCCCCTTACAAGCCTAGCCAAGAATTTAGCCCATGTTCCAACATGTCAGCACCTGATGCCCCTGTCCAGCAAGGACACAGGAGGAATCCCAGAGGTGTGTTTTCTGCCCTCCATTCAGTTATCTGGGTTGTGCTTAAAAAGGGTTAATGAGGTACTCTGCTTGACATGGGAAGGGAGTCTATTCCATAGAAGGGGGAGTCTCTGGGACACAAATCTGTCCCGTCAACAAGTCCTATTCATGTCACAGACCAGGTTGAGGTGTGCGGGTTACTCGAGTGGAGCTTGACTTGCAGATATGCAGTAGTCCCATCGAAGCAGGGTCTGAGATTGCTTTGTATGCCAGACAAAGGTCACCTCTGAGGAGTCTGTATGAGACTAAGTAGAGGGAAAGGGCTCTTAGCCTATCTGTGTAGGGGAGAGGTTTGAGGCCTTGGATTCAACTGGTGAGGAACCTCTGTGGTCTTTCCAGGTACATGCCGAAAGGGGCATTGTACTCCATAGTGGGTCTTCTGAGAGAAGAATACAGGGATGCTATGACCTCCTTGTCCCTGAACAAGATACCGTTACTAATAAGGTGGACCATGTAGAAAGCTTTCCGTACAGCAGAGGCAATATGGTGGTCAAAAGTCAGTTTCCTATCAACCTAGGTGCCCGAGTCCCTCATGACTGACTGCGTGCTTAGGAGCTTGTTATTAATGTGATAATTTGTGGGGATGTCACTCTCCCTAAAGGGAATGATGATGCACTTTTTGGCATTCAGTTTGAGGCCATGTTTCTGGTGCCAGTTAGTTGTTTGGGTGAGACCCTCTTGGAGGATGTCCACATCACTAGCGGAGTTGATGACAACACCCAGCTTGCAGTCATCTGCAAACTTGGTCAGTCATAGCCCACTGGTTTTGGCCTGCACCTCAGAAAAGTATATCCCAAACAACAGAGACCCTTGGACCAATCCCTGGGGTACACCACTCATTATGGGTCTACTGCTTGAGGTAGCTTCCCCTATTTTAACTAAGTGGGTTCTATCAGTGAGCCAGTTTGCTACCCATCTGGTAACATACATATTGATGCCTAGTTGAGAGAGTTTATCTATTATACCCGAGTGGGGAATAGTATCGAAGGCTTTGGCCAGGTCAAGATAGGCAGTGTACATGGTCTTTCCATCGTCCATGACTTTAGTGACTGTCTCAAAGAAGTCAACCAAATTTAAGAGGCAGCATGACCTCTCATTAATGAAATCAGACTATGTTGGATTGAGTGTTTGGAGGTTGCCAATGTCCTTGTTAATGAAGTCCATGGTAATAAGTTCCATGGCCTTGCAGATCAAGCTAGTTAGGCTGATGGGTCTATAATTTCCTGGATCGGTGAATGCTCCACCTTTGTGCAAAGGGATGACAGTTGACAGTGGCTGTCCTGCATTTGGCTGGGATGAAGCCAGTACTAAGACTTTGGTTGAATATGGTGCCTAATGGTGCTGCAAGTTCCTGCTTGAGTTCATGTAGGATGCAGCCTGGGATGGTATTGGGTTCCATGAAGGCTGTATTTTTTTGCCTTTGTGAGGGCAGTAATGATTTGCTCCCTAGAGATAAGTGAAGGGGGGCAGGTGCTGGGGATGTCCTGATTTACTGATGGGGGGACAGAGGGGTGAAGTTTTCACTGAACCTGTCTGCCAGCAGATTGGCTATATCTATGTTTGTGTATGTGGTGTCCTTGACCACCAGTTGTGAGGAGATCTGAATACTTCCTTTGAGATTGCAGACATATGTGAAGGAGGCCTTATGATTGTCTTTAGTAGATGTGGCCAGTTTGGACTTGAAGTTTGCTTTGGAGGATTTCACTAGTGCTCTTATTTGCTTGTTCAGGCTAAGGAGAGAATGCTTCCAATTAGGCACCTGCTCCTTCTTGGTCCTGGACAGCAATTTATTTCCTTTTATTATAGAGTTTGTTTATTGCAGATGTCCACCAGACAGGTTTGCTCTTCATTGAGAAGGATGATTTTGTCCTGTTGGGTATTCCTTATTCTATGCAGCTATATAAATGCTCGTATAGTACTTTGGTTTAGTCTTGGACATATGTGCCAGTTCCTATGGAGTGAAGGGGTCTGTGAAGGTGTTTATACCTTCCCTTATGAGGTTATAATCAGTTTTGGAGAAGTATTTTTGTTCGATCCTAGCTGGGGGGGGGGGGGGGGGTTCGGGTGAGATGGTGACTTCAACAGTGACCATCTTTTGGTCGGATCTTACCAGGGAGGATGACACTGTAGGGATGCTGCAGTGGTTACTCGTGCTGGTTAATACCAAGTCCAAGATATTATCACCTCTTGTGGGGGTATTGACCAGCTGCTCCAAGGCATTTGCATTGATGAAGTCAAGGAATCTCTGGGCATTTGTGTTTTGACATGAGTAGTTCTTCCAATCTGTGGTTGGACAGTTAAAGTCACCCAGGATCAGGGTAAAGGGTTGAATCTTGATAGATTTGAAGAGGTCCAGATAGGTGGAGTGGGCATCTTGAGTCAAAGATGGGGGCCTGTAGCCAGCTATGATTTGAATATGGATCTTGTTAATGGTTAACTGCATCTGGAATGTCTCCTGTGTGTCATACTGTTTGATCAGGCTGGAGGTGTGTATGTCTTTAATATATATTGCAACTCCACCTCCTTTTGCTTTGCTGCCCACAGTTTGGGGTCTGAATGTATGTTAGGATGTGTAACCTGGTATGGCTGGGGTGCTCTCCGCAACTTTGAACCAGGTTTCTGTCACTGCACAAATGTCAGCATCTTCCAGGGTTAAGAATGCTTGCAATGAGTGTAGTTTCATGTTTATACTCCTAGCATTTAGCAGCATGCCCTTTAATTTGTGTTTTGATGAAATTTTCATGTTGGTAGTTTTGACCTCATGGCATTGCCTAAAAAAGGCACTATGGGGAAGTAAGAGCCTTTGCCAGAAGCCTGAAGCCCAAGGGAGACAGATGCAGGCCATTTCTGGCAAAGCATTGTGGTCTGTCGATCACGTCTTCCCAGACTGTCAGGTACTGGATCCCCTTGGAATAACAAACTAAGACAGTTGTTAAAGTCAATCATTTTCTGTTTGTATTGAGGCATCATTCTGGGTGACTGCTTAAGGCTAGGGACATACCTGCCTAGGATGCATATTCAGTGAGCTTAATCATGTCTCTCTGTATATAGTTCAGGGAGGTACTGTACATCTCAATTCATTCATGCCAACATGGACTATGACAGAGTCATAACAGTACCTGTTTTTGAGAGACTTGAGTGCATGGGTGATGTGGGTAGATTCTGGCACCTGACGTACAACTAACCATGACTTTCTCCTTATGCAGCCTGGTGAGGGTTACATCTGTGTGTCGCACAATGGAGTCTCCTATGACTAATGTGTTGGGTTTATGTTTAGGCCTTAGCAGCTGTGAGGCACAGGTGTGTGGACTATGTGTGGTGTGTGGTGTGGTGGGCAGTGGAGTTTATGTGTTTATTTGCCTCAGAGGTCTCTTTTGTTTGGGCGTGTTTTTGTTGAGGACCTCCACATATGTGGGTGTGCGTTGTGTAGGTGTGGATGGAGTTTGAGATGTGGTGTTTGTGTTGACAACCTTCCCAGTGCTAGATAAACTGGCTTGTGAGGGAGAGAGCATAGACTCTAGGTTCTTAATGTAATTGCCTCTCTCACAAATTGTGTTCCAAGGTGGTAGTATTAGAGGGTTGTCTGTGTACTTGAGGCAGTTGCTACACTGTCTCAGGATGCCCATATCAACCAAACAGGCAGGAGAAAATGTAGGAAATTGTCCATCCATATTTGTCAGAATTTGAGGGAGAGAGGCCAAAGAGAGCTAAGGGGGTAAAGGGTGGAAGGTCTAAGAGAAGTACTACAAGGTGATCACACAAGTGCTACTAAGGGAAAATTTGTAGCTGGCATACCTCGCAATGGGTTAAAAACAGTGCAGCTGTAGTGCGTGATGTGCAAACAAGCCCAAACCAGCTCAAACGATGGGTTTAAATACCACAAAAAATATAACATTCTAGTAACACAGAAATCGAGCCAATCTTGCTAGTCCCTGTTTTCTTTACCAATCAGCTTGTGCCAGACAAGGTCCAGGCAGCTTTGATACTCTCACTAGCAGAGAAGATAGGCCCCTACCAACACAGGATGGCCACCAGACTCACAGAAGGCAAACACAAGATGGCTGCCAGAAACACAGAAGGCAAAAACAAACACCTCTGAATGCAGCAAACCTGCATCCAGATTATACTACTCAATGTAAGACTTACGAACACAGTAAAACTCATAGATTAACCACTTACAGACACCAACAGAACTCACAGTATGAAAAAATACAGTTAAACAGTAATGAAATGCAGTAAAATGCAGTTAAACAGTAATGAATTGCCATACATAGCAATGAAATGCAGTTAAACAGTGATGAAATCAGTTAATGCAGTTAAACAGTAATGAAATGCAGTTAATCAGTAAATTGCTTTGAGACAGTACCCCATCAGTGCAAGGCTGCAATGCCTTTCACACATTCATTCCCTAAAATGAGTGTGAAAGAACCAAAGGTGATGGTGTATCCATCTTCAGTAACTCCAAATACACATCAAGACTGGTTAAACAGTGTAGATCAATGTGTGTATGTCTCTTTAAGAAATCTCCTGTGAGCAGGTACAAGTGTATGAGTACTGCGCATGTGCAAGCCAGAATGCCATTTTATAGTTAGCTGTTGAGATGTAAGCATGCATGTGTGTAAGCTCTGTCTGTCAATCACTTTGTTTATATTTACTGATGCTGCTATCCATCCTGATGTGTTTCTATGTAATAAAGCATCTTAAACCACCCTGACTGCTTCGTCTTCAATTATAAGGGGATGTGCGGCATGGTGTCAGAAGCGGCTTATCTAATGGCCAGAAAGAACTCCAGTTTCTCTACTTTGACTTTGAGAAGCATCTAGCTACAGTTGGTGGTATGTACAGCAGTGGACTGTCCTTGCTGCACGAATAATTCCCAGAACAATTTTTTTTGTTGCATCTTTCGGCTTTTCCCGGTTAGGGGTCACCACAGCGGAACTCCAGTCTGCTAATGATTGGCAGTAGATTGTTACGTGCCGAGTTGCCAGCCCTGACGCACAACCTTCAACGAAGGTATGCCCGTTCACACAAGTGTCCACACAGAAGACGCTCTAGCTGAGAATCGAACCAGACAGCGTCTTACTGTGAGGCGGCAACGCTACCGCAGCACCATATATCAGAAACAAATTTCTAATGTTAAACTTGTTCAGACTATTTCTTATTTGCAAAATATGAAACTAAACATACATACCACTCTAAACAATATTAAAATAAGTTGAAATGTCCGATATTGCTAGAATTATTCAAATTACTACAGAAAATATTTGAAATGCAGTCCAAATTGCATAAAACGAATAAAACAAATAAAATAAAGAGAAATGACCACATTTTCAATACATGCTTTGCAAATCCATATTTTTCATATTAAGTGAGGCTATCCGAGTTATCAGAAGTGTATGAAGTGTTCGCATGTTTGTGCAGTGTTACAGTAAAGTTATTTCACAAATACAGCCAATTCAGAGCATATTTCACAAAGTGCAGAGTTTTGAAGAGTTTATTGTGTATTTGTGTGTTACTGCAAGCTGCAGAGAGGCAACTTGTTTGTACATAATTACAAAGGCCATATTTTCAGTGTTTGGGCACATACTTTGTGGCATGGCAGAAGGATTTCAAAAAACAGGTCCACTAGTGTTTGACAATAATATTGCAGAGAAATGGAGAGTAATTGAGCAAGAGTGCGACATTTTCATACAGGCTGCATTCTCTGATAAAAATGACCATACAAAGGCATTTATTCTACTTAATTTAGCTGGGTCAAAAGCCATAGAAAGGAAACATTTATTTGTGTATGCACCTGCAGTCTATGATGGACAGGGGGAAAACCATCATATTGTTGTACAGGCTGAGTCAAGGGAGGACCCTGAGTGCCTAAAACATAAATTTAGAGAAATGTGTAACCACCAGACCAACATTACAATGGAGAGGCACTTATTTTTCACAAGGGATAAAAAGCTTGGTGAAACTTTTGCAGCATATATAACCAACTTGAGAAATAAAGCTAAAATGTGCAGATTTAGTGATTTAACGGATGAGCTGATAAAAGACAGACTTGTGTGTGGTATCAAAGATGATGCTGTGAGAAATATTTTGCTTTGTGACACTGATTTAACTTTGAATAAGGCCATTGAGATTTGTCAGATATATGAGCTCAGAGAAAAGCACACAGATATGCTTACAAATGAAAATAGCTTTAGAAGTTACTGCAGCAAATCTCACATAAATAGTATTTGCCAATTGGTTAAAGAAACAGAACCAGGCACATGGCAGGAACTATAGTCCCTGCCACACCCACTGGTAAACCCCAGAGCTTTCTTGCAAGTTCCAGAATTTGCACAGCTTCAGTGAAGCATAAGAGTGAGCCAGCAAACTCAAAGCATGGGCCCCAATATAATTTCATTGCCAACTGTCATAATTGTGGTAGTAATCATGAGTGTAAAAGAGAGAAATTCTTAGCATTTGGTCAACAATGCTACAGATGTAATAAATGGAATCATTTCAAAAGGCTTTGTAAATCAAAGGGCGCTCATTCTTTTACTAAAAGGGAACATTTTAAGAAGCAAGTTGATCAATTAGACAGCAGCAATGTGGCATCTCCTACTCTTTATATTGAAGGTGTGTCAGTGCTTAGTGAAACAGTCAATGTAGTTGATTTATGGGCCAAGAATGAAATATTTTGCACTGTTTGGATAAAAGGCAACCCTATAGAGCTCAAAGTTGATACTGGCTCAAAGTGAAATGTTATGTCTGCAGAAATATTTTCTAGAGTAAGTGCTGGTGAAAGGCTTGATTTAGCGAAGTGTGCAAAGCTTGTTGCTTGTAGTGGTGAAGAGTTTCACACCAAAGGCTCAGTAATACTTTTGTGTTACTCTGCTGAGAGATGTTACAACTTATTACTTTATGTGGTCAAGAGGCACATCCAGTCATTATTAGGCCTCAGAGACATTTTAAAATGGAACTGCTTTCATTTAATAAGGAAGTTCACCATGTTAGCTTAAAAGATCACTACTCTTATTTTGCCCAGTCTTGATCTATTCGAAGACAAACTAGGCAAGCTTCCAGTTGTGTACTCCATGAAATTAGACCCAGATGTCAATCTGGCTATCAGGCCAGCGCAAAAAGTTCCAATAGCCATGCAGACTAGAGTCAAAGCTGAACTAGACAGAATGGTGCAACAAGGTGTGATTTGTCCAGTTAGTGAACCAACTGAATGGGTATCTTCCATGGTGGTAGCTCATAAGAAAAGCTCAGATGATGTCAGAATATGTATTGACCCACAAGATTTGAACAAGGCACTAAAAGAGCTCATCATCCAATGCACACACTTGAACAAGTCATAGCCTTGATGCCAAATGCCACTGTTTTTTTCTGTCTTAGATGCAAAGAGTTCATTTTGGCAAGTTTTGCTTGACAAGAAATCCTCATTGCTAACTACTTTCAGCACTCCATTTGGAAGGTAAAGATTTCTGAGAATGCCATTTGGGATAAATTCTGCAAGAGAAGTCTTTCAACGTTCAATGGAGCAAATTTTTTCTGGGTATCCTTGTGCTGTTATAGTAGACGACATACTTGTAGGTGGTAATGGTGAAGCTGAGCATGGCAGAAAACTCAAAAAAGTTCTGGAAAGAGCATGTCAAATGAATCTTAAGCTCAATCCACACTTACGTTGGTCATTTATTTACCAGTTCAGGCTTATAAGCCGACTCTTCTAAGCAAACTGCCATTCTCGAGATGCCAGCTCCAAACAGTGTTCAAGCCCTGCAACATTTTCTTGGCATGGTTTACTATCTAGGCAAGTTCATTCCAGACGAGTCAAATATCAGCACCACTCAGAGAGCTAACAAGTAAAGATGTATCTTGGTCTTGGTTACAATAGCACCAGAGAGCACTTGATGTCCTGAAACAGAATTGCCAGTCCACCAGTCTCATATACTATGATGTACACAAGCCAGTTACTCTTTCATGTGATGCTTTGAAATTTGGTCTTGGTACCGTCATTTTACAAGGGGGTCAACCTGTTGCTTATGCCTCCAGAACTCTCACCTAAGCTGAAATTTAGTATGCTCAGATAGAGAAAGAGTTTTTGGCAATTGTGTTTGCCTTTTCCAAGTTCCATGATTATGTGTGTGATAGACCCACCAGATTGAAACAGATCATCAACCTTTAGTCACTATCCTGAGAAAGCCTATGCATTCAGCCCCAGACAGATTGCAATGTATGATGTTGAGATTGCAAAAGTATAATTTCAATTTTGTTTACAAGAAAGGCAAACTTCTTTATCTTGCTGATACCTTATCTAGATCGCCTAGGAGTACCACTGAACAGCATGACAATGAGAGCTTTGATTTTGAAGTCATGGAAGTAAGAAATTTTTCTTCCACACATCTTGATGAGTTGAGAGCTCACACAGCTGCAGATCCAGTTTTACAGAAGCTCAACTACTTTCTCAAAGAAGGATGACCATCAAAGCAATCTAGTTTACCTCCAGAAGTGCAACCTTATTTTCCATACAGAGATGAGATTTTGTCAGACAATGGTATCGTCATGAAAGGTCCTAAAGTTATTGTTCCCAAGCCTTTGCAACATGAGTACATTACTATCTTACATCAAAGTCACCCAGGAACTGAATCATCCAAAAGAAGGGCGAGAGGACTAGTAGTTTTGCTTTCTAAGTTACAAGATATTGAGAGAGTACTTTCATCCTGTTCAGTATGTAACAGTGCAAAGCCACATTAAAAAAAAGAACCACTTCAGCTAACCAGATTCTGGAACTGCCTTGGTCGACAGTAGCTACAGCCATTTTCAAGTGGAATGGTCAACATTGTTTGACATTAGTACACTCTTACTCCAATTGGTTCAAGATTGACCTACTTCCCAATCTAGCATCCATTACTGTCATTACTAAGATGAAGCATCATTTTGTAGTGCATGGTAGTCCACACAAAGTTATTTCTGACAATGGCACGCAGTTTACAAGCCAGCAGTTCAAAAGATTTGCAGAAGAGTGGGACTTTACTTATGTCATGAGTATCCCAGAGTATCCGCAGTCATATGGTTTGGCAGAATATGCAGTTCAAAGTGTAAAGCAGTTACTAGAGAAGGCAAAGTGAGACAATAGTGATATCTTCCTGAATTTCTTGAGTCGCAGAAACATTCCTCATGATAAACATCTTGGTTCACCTGCTCAGAGACTTTTGTCGAGACAAACCAGAACCACATTGCCAATCAGTAGTCAGTTGTTGGTTCCATATGACAAGAACAACAGGTTAGTGAAAGCCAATCTGTTGAAGAAGTGTTCATCCCAGAAGTCCCACTATACTAAGACCAGCAAACTGTTCAATCCATTACGAGAAGAAGAAGAAGAAGAAGTGGTAAGGATGCAAATGTCTAAAGGTTATGAGCGGATTGGAGGCATGAAGAACATCTGCCCAGAGCTGAGATAGTACATTGTGGAATCACAAGGAGCATTTTTTTTGGTGGCATTGGAAGCATTTGATACCATTGTCCAAGCCTGTACCACAGCACATAGCCAGTGATAAAAAGCTCTTTATCTCAGAGTGAGTTGTCCAGTGTTCCAGTTCCAGTGGACGTTCCAGAGAGTATCCCCATTCCTCTGATGAATCCTGAAGTTCCTGATACAAGTTGTTAACCAAAGACTGTCCCTGTTGCTAAACCCAGTCCTGATTGTTATGTTACGAGATGTGGTCGCATCTCCAGACCATGTTCCAGATACACGGCAACTTGGACACGAACTTTGTGTTTTTCTTCTCTATGTCTATATTGATGTCTGTTTAGCTGCAATCTTATTTTGATAAGGGCAATCCTTTTTAAGAGCGAGGATGTAGATCAATGTGTGTATATCTCTTTAAGAAACCTCCTGTGAGCATGTACAAGTGTATGAGTACTGCGCATGTGCAAGCCAGAATGCCATTTTATAGTTAGCTGTTGAGATGTAAGCATGCATGTGTGTAAGCTCTGTCTGTCAATCACTTTGTTTATATTTACTGATGCTGCTATCCATCCTGATGTGTTTCTATGTAATAAAGCATCTTAAACTACCCTGACTGCTTCATCTTCAATTATAAGGGGATGTGCGGCATGGTGTCAGAAGCGGCTTATCTAATGGCCAGAAAGAACTCCAGTTTCTCTACTTTGACTTTGAGAAGCATCTAGCTACAGTTGGTGGTATGCACAGCAGTGGACTGTCCTTGCTGCATGAATAATTCCCAGAACATTTTTTTTTGTTGCATCTTTCGGCTTTTCCCAGTTAGGGGTCACCACAGCGGAACTTCAGTCTGCTAATGATTGGCAGTAGATTGTTACGTGCCGAGTTGCCAGCCCTGACGCACAACCTTCAATGAAGGTACGCCCATTCACACACGTGTCCACACAGAAGACGCTCTAGCTGAGAATCGAACCAGACAGCGTCTTACTGTGAGGCGGCAACGCTACCGCAGCACCACATGTCAGAAACAAATTTCTAATGTTAAACTTGTTCAGACTATTTCTTATTTGCAAAATATGAAACTAAACATACATACCACTCTAAACAATATTAAAATAAGTTGAAATGTCCGATATTGCTAGAATTATTCAAATTACTACGGAAAATGTTTGAAATGAAGTCCAAATTGCATAAAACGAATAAAACAAAATAAAGAGAAATGACCACATTTTCAATACATGCTTTGCAAATCCATATTTTTCATATTAAGTGAGGCTATCCGAGTTATCAGAAGTGTATGAAGTGTTCGCATGTTTGTGCAGTGTTACAGTAAAGTTATTTCACAAATACAGCCAATTCAGAGCATATTTCACAAAGTGCAGTGTTTTGAAGAGTTTATTGTGTATTTGTGTGTTACTGCAAGCTGCAGAGAGGCAACTTGTTTGTACATAATTACAAAGGCCATATTTTCAGTGTTTGAGCACATACTTTGTGGCATGGCAGAAGGATTTCAAAAAACAGGTCCACTAGTGTTTGACAATAATATTGCAGAGAAATGGAGAGTAATTGAACAAGAGTGCGACATTTTCATACAGGCTGCATTCTCTGATAAAGATGACCATACAAAGGCATTTATTCTACTTAATTTAGCTGGGTCAAAAGCCATAGAAAGGAAACATTTATTTGTGTATGCACCTGCAGTCTATGATGGACAGGGGGAAAACCATCATATTGTTGTACAGGCTGAGTCAAGGGAGGACCCTGAGTGCCTAAAACATAAATTTAGAGAAATGTGTAACCACCAGACCAACATTACAATGGAGAGGCACTTATTTTTCGCAAGGGATGAAAAGCTTGGTGAAACTTTTGCAGCATATATAACCGACTTGAGAAATAAAGCTAAAATGTGCAGATTTAGTGATTTAACGGATGAGTTGATAAAAGACAGACTTGTGTGTGGTATCAAAGATGATGCTGTGAGAAATATTTTGCTTTGTGACACTGATTTAACTTTGAATAAGGCCATTGAGATTTGTCAGATATATGAGCTCAGAGAAAAGCACACAGATATGCTTACAAATGAAAATAGCTTTAGAAGTTACTGCAGCAAAGCTCACATAAATAGTATTTGCCAATTGGTTAAAGAAACAGAACCAGGCACATGGCAGGAACTGTAGTCCCTGCCGCACCCACTGGTAAACCCCAGAGATTTCTTGCAAGTTCCAGAGTTTGCACAGCTTCAGTGAAGCATGAGAGTGAGCCAGCAAACTCAAAGCATGGGCCCCAATATAATTTCATTGCCAACTGTCATAATTGTGGTAGTAATCATGAGTGTAAAAGAGAGAAATTCTTAGCATTTGGTCAACAATGCTACAGATGTAATAAATGGAATCATTTCAAAAGGCTTTGTAAATCAAAGGGCGCTCATTCTTTTACTAAAAGGGAACATTTTAAGAAGCAAGTTGATCAATTAGACAGCAGCAATGTGGCATCTCCTACTCTTTATATTGAAGGTGTGTCAGTGCTTAGTGAAACAGTCAATGTAGTTGAATTATGGGCCAAGAATGAAATATTTTGCACTGTTTGGATAAAAGGCAACCCTATAGAGCTCAAAGTTGATACTGGCTCAAAGTGAAATGTTATGTCTGCAGAAATATTTTCTAGAGTAAGTGCTGGTGAAAGGCTTGATTTAGCGAAGTGTGCAAAGCTTGTTGCTTGTAGTGGTGAAGAGTTTCACACCAAAGGCTCAGTAATACTTTTGTGTTACTCTGCTGAGAGATGTTACAACTTATTACTTTATGTGGTCAAGAGGCACATCCAGTCATTATTAGGCCTCAGAGACATTTTAAAAATGGGACTGCTTTCATTTAATAAGGAAGTTCACCATGTTAGCTTAAAAGATCACTACTCTTATTTTGCCCAGTCTTGATCTATTCGAAGACAAACTAGGCAAGCTTCCAGTTGTGTACTCCATGAAATTAGACCCAGATGTCAATCTGGCTATCAGGCCAGCGCAAAAAGTTCCAATAGCCATGCAGACTAGAGTCAAAGCTGAACTAGACAGAATGGTGCAACAAGGTGTGA
This sequence comes from Protopterus annectens, assembly GCF_019279795.1. Classification (NCBI taxonomy): domain Eukaryota; kingdom Metazoa; phylum Chordata; order Ceratodontiformes; family Protopteridae; genus Protopterus; species Protopterus annectens. Next base: position 923,875,211 of record NC_056730.1, read on the forward strand.
TTTGTCCAGTTAGTGAACCAACTGAATGGGTATCTTCCATGGTGGTAGCTCATAAGAAAAGCTCAGATGATGTCAGAATATGTATTGACCCACAAGATTTGAACAAGGCACTAAAAAGACCTCATCATCCAATGCACACACTTGAACAAGTCATAGCCTTGATGCCAAATGCCACTGTTTTTTTCTGTCTTAGATGCAAAGAGTTCATTTTGGCAAGTTTTGCTTGACAAGAAATCCTCATTGCTAACTACTTTCAGCACTCCATTTGGAAGGTAAAGATTTCTGAGAATGCCATTTGGGATAAATTCTGCAAGAGAAGTCTTTCAACGTTCAATGGAGCAAATTTTTTTCTGGGTATCCTTGTGCTGTTATAGTAGACGACATACTTGTAGGTGGTAATGGTGAAGCTGAGCATGGCAGAAAACTCAAAAAAGTTCTGGAAAGAGCATGTCAAATGAATCTTAAGCTCAATCCACAGAAATGCAAATTCAGACTATGCGAAGTCACTTACGTTGGTCATTTATCTACCAGTTCAGGCTTATGAGCTGACTCTTCTAAGCAAACTGCCATTCTCGAGATGCCAGTTCCAAACAGTGTTCAAGCCCTGCAACATTTTCTTGGCATGGTTTACTGCCTAGGCAAGTTCATTCCAGACGAGTCAAATATCAGCACCACTCAGAGAGCTAACAAGTAAAGATGTATCTTGGTCTTGGTTACAATAGCACCAGAGAGCACTTGATGTCCTGAAACAGAATTGCCAGTCCACCAGTCTCAGATACTATGATGTACACAAGCCAGTTACTCTTTCATGTGATGCTTTGAAATTGTTCTTGGTACCGTCATTTTGCAAGAGGGTCAACCTGTTGCTTATGCCCCCAGAACTCTCACCTAAGCTGAAATTTAGTATGCTCAGATAGAGAAAGAGTTTTTGGCAATTGTGTTTGCCTTTTCCAAGTTCCATGATTATGTGTGTGATAGACCTACCAGATTGAAACAGATCATCAACCTTTAGTCACTATCCTGAGAAAGCCTATGCATTCAGCCCCAGACAGATTGCAATGTATGATGTTGAGATTGCAAAAGTATAATTTCAATTTTGTTTACAAGAAAGGCAAACTTCTTTATCTTGCTGATACCTTATCTAGATCGCCTAGGAGTACCACTGAACAGCATGACAATGAGAGCTTTGATTTTGAAGTCATGGAAGTAAGAAATTTTTCTTCCACACATCTTGATGAGTTGAGAGCTCACACAGCTGCAGATCCAGTTTTACAGAAGCTCAACTACTTTCTCAAAGAAGGATGACCATCAAAGCAATCTAGTTTACCTCCAGAAGTGCAACCTTATTTTCCATACAGAGATGAGATTTTGTCAGACAATGGTATCGTCATGAAAGGTCCTAAAGTTATTGTTCCCAAGCCTTTGCAACATGAGTACATTACTATCTTACATCAAAGTCACCCAGGAACTGAATCATCCAAAAGAAGGGCGAGAGGACTAGTAGTTTTGCTTTCTAAGTTACAAGATATTGAGAGAGTACTTTCATCCTGTTCAGTATGTAACAGTGCAAAGCCACATTAAAAAAAAGGACCACTTCAGCTAACCAGATTCTGGAACTGCCTTGGTCGACAGTGGCTACAGACATTTTTGAGTGGAATGGTCAACATTATTTGACATTAGTACACTCCTACTCCAATTGGTTCAAGATTGACCTACTTCCCAATCTAGCATTCATTACTGTCATTACTAAGATGAAGCATCATTTTGTAGTGCATGGTAGTCCACACAAAGTTACTTCTGACAATGGCACGCAGTTTACAAGCCAGCAGTTCAAAAGATTTGAAGAAGAGTAGGACTTTACTCATGTCATGAGTATCCCAGAGTATCCGCAGTCATATGGTTTGGCAGAATATGCAGTTCAAAGTGTAAAGCAGTTACTAGAGAAGGCAAAGTGAGACAATAGTGATATCTTCCTGAATCTTTTGAGTCGCAGAAACATTCCTCATGATAAACATCTTGGTTCACCTGCTCAGAGACTTTTGTCGAGACAAACCAGAACCACATTGCCAATCAGTTGTCAGTTGTTGGTTCCATATGTCAAGAACGACAGGTTAGTGAAAGCCAGTCTGTTGAAGAAGTGTTTATCCCAGAAGTCCCACTATACTAAGACCAGCAAACTGTTCAATCCATTACGAGAAGAAGAAGAAGTGGTAAGGATGCAAATGTCTAAAGGTTATGAGCGGATTGGAGGCATGAAGAACATCTGCCCAGAGCTGAGATAGTACATTGTGGAATCACAAGGAGCGTTTTTTTGGTGGAATTGGAAGCATTTGATACCAGTGTCTGAGCCTGTACCACAGCACATAGCCAGTGATAAAAAACTCTTTATCTCAGAGTGTTCCAGTTCCAGTGGATGTTCCAGAGAGTATCCCCATTCCTCTGATGAATCCTGAAGTTCCTGATACAAGTTGTTAACCAAAGACTGTCCCTGTTGCTAAACCCAGTCCTGATTGTTATGTTACGAGATGTGGTCGCATCTCCAGACCATGTTCCAGATACACGGCAACTTGGACACGAACTTTGTGTTTTGCTTCTCTATGTCTATATTGATGTCTGTTTAACTTCAATCTTATTTTGATAAGGGCAATCCTTTTTAAGAGCGAGGATGTAGCTCAATGTGTGTATATCTCTTTAAGAAACCTCCTGTGAGCATGTACAAGTGTATGAGTACCGAGCACATACAGGTCAGAGTGTCATTTTGTAGTTAGCTGTTAAGATGTAAGCATGCATGTGTGTAAGCTCTGTCTGTCAATCAGTTTGTTTATATTTATTGATTCTGCTATCTATTCTGATGTGTTTCTGTGTAATAAAGCATCTTAAATGAACTACCCTGCCCGCAAGGGGACAAGTGCAAACAGTATGACTGTCTTGAGCTACTCCAGGTCCAACTAACTATAGGTAAAACACCCTAACACATCATTGCTAGCTACAGATCCCCTACCATGAACCAAGAGAAGTACACAGCCTTACCTGGACTTACTAGAGTCACTCACTATGCAGCCAAACACTTTGGTCATGGGGGATTTCAATTATCCTTTCATTGAATGGGCAACATACAACAGCACAAATATGCTCACCCTTAGATTCCTGGATTTTATCAGTACAAATGCCCTGGAACAGGTAGTATGCACCCTTGCAAAAGGCTTAAATGTCCTAGACTTAGTACTCACTACCATGGGGGGGGGGGTCACTGCACAATCCCCTGTGTGTTGCTATCCCTGGTAGTGTCAGACCATAAATCTGTCCTTTGCAAAGTAACAGTCAGAACTGAAATCCCCACAGAAGCAAAAAAAATGAAAAATTTCTCCAAAGTACCTTATAGCCTACTAGACGATGGTATAAAACGTTTCAAACCCCCTGCTAACACAGTCAACAATGATTCCCATGCAGAGAAATACATGAATGTCCTGTATAACCACCTAACAACTGTGTAGACTCAGCTGTACCTGTCCGGATCAAAACCAGGTCCTCCCCAAAAACTAGGCCACCTTGGTGGACCTCAAGTATAAATAGATTATATAACACAAAGAAGAAACTGATGTCTAAGAGCAAGAGGGAACTTACGCAATAGAAGAAGAATACTCTCCACAGCTTGGACAGGCAAATCAACTATGTTATAAAGTCCTCTAAAGCTAGTTACAAACCTAAATTAGCATCTCTCCCTAAGGATAATCATAAGGCATTCTTTAGCTACATTCAAAGTCTAAAAGGGAATGCCCAGGTGTGTGCCGAACTTATAGTGGATGGTACCTCTCATATTGAACCTGAGGAAATTGCCAACCTGCTAGCCAACAGATTTGATGCAGACTTCACCCCTCTATCCCCACTAGCCATATCCTAAAGCATATCTGACAACAGTCCTCTACCTAGTCATCTCCAAAGAGCAGGTCATATCCATGGTCTCCAAGGCAAAAAGCACGTCCTCTTTTGGACAAGATAACATCCCAGGCTGCTTACTAAACAAACTAAAACAAGACCTAGCAGAACCACTTGGCACTCTGTTTAACCTCAGCCTTAGCACTGGATTAGTTCCAGCAGAGTGGAGAGCAGTAACAGTAGTCCCCTTGCACACAGGGGATCCATCAACTGAGCCTGAGAACTATAGACCCATAAGTCTAACCACCTTATCTGCAAGGCCATGGAAAGAATCATAATGGACCATTCTGAAGGAGGGTTGGCCTCCTTGAAATTGATTACATGTATAGATCTGCAGTTGTGGGACTCCACACATATCTACTGATCTCACAAGATCCAAATGTAGTGAAAGTTTTGAAACATGAGGAGAATAAATCTAAGATGACTTCTCTGCTTAATTTAGCAGAAGCATATCGACGTCAAGCACGAATGGAAATCAAACCAGAAGTAGATAAAAACCAGGCAGCAACTGAATGTGCCAAAAACAAAAGAAAGAATATATGGTGGAGGACCAGCTGAGAAGGCAAGAAATGTGGAAAAAACATAAATATAGTTGCAAGTATAGAAAACTTCTGGAAGATCCTCATGTTGATCAGGAATGAATGCAGGAATGGTTAAGGAGAGGCAAATTCAAATCAAGAAATGAAAGGTTAATATTGTTAGCCCAAGATAGTTTACAAAGTCCATTGAACATGTGGGCGAAACAGACAAATCTAGGTTTTGTAAAACCGAATAGGAAAGAGTCACACACCTTGTTGCTGGTTGTGACACACTAATGGCAGAAGGACTGTATACTGAAAGTCATAATAATGTGGCGAGACTGTTGCACTGGGGATTGTGCAAACATTATGGTACTGAAGTGGGTGAAAAACACTGTAAACATGAGCCACAAAGAATCATAGTAAATGATTAAGTTTATACCACATGGGATCACCCATTACCAACAGTCCAAAAGATAGATGCTAGAAAACCAGATATAGTGGTCCAGGAAAAGAAGACAAAAGTAGCATTGATCATTGAAATTGCCACACCCAGTGACTATAGTGTCTTGCATACAGAGAGACACAAAATCATAAAATACCAGGATCTGTAGGCAGAAATGAGAGCAATGTGGAAAAAAGATACCCAGACAGTTCCAATAGTAGTAGGAGCAACGGGTCTTATAAAAAAATAATTTACGATCGTATTTGGATATGTTACCAATCCATGTAACTCTGTATGAACTGCAGAAGAAGTCATTACTTGACACATTGCCGGTGCTGCGAAGAGCACTACTGGCTGACATCAAAGACTGAAACAATACTAATTTCATGAACTTTAATCATACTTTGACTTAGGAAGGAATGGGGTCCATTCCTGTCATGGTATTAGAAACCCAAAAGACTTGGAGAAATTAAAAAGGCAGAGACCTTATCAACAAGGACATGAGTGACCTTCAAACTCTTGACCCAAGCCAGTTTGGCTTTGTTAAGGGTAGATGATGCTTATTGAACCTGGTGGAGTTCTTCGAGAATGTCACCAAAGTCCTGAATGAAGGCAAAACAGTGCATACTGCCTATCTCTCCCAGCTAGGAATTAACCCATACATTAATAGATGGGTAGCCAACTGGCTCACTGACAGAATGCATACTGTCAAAGTTGGGGATTCCACCTCTACCTGTAGACCAGATACCAGTGGCATACCATGAGGATCTGTGCTGGGCCCCCTACTGTTTGGAATATATTTCTCGGAAGTCCAGGTGAAAGTAGATGGCCTGTGGCTTGCCTAGTTCGCTGATGATTGGAAACTAGGTGCAATCACTGAGTCCCCAAATGATGTTAACATGTTCAAAAAGGAGCTAACACAGACAAATGTTTGGTGCCAAAGCCACAGACTAAAACTAAATGCAAAAAAGTACATTATTATTAAGTCCATGCAAATTACAATACAACAGCACCCCTCTAAGCTCAAAACCAGTGGTGCGAGATTTGGGAACACAGATTGATAGCAATGTAAACTTCGATCACCATGTGTCCACAGTGGTAAGGAAAGCCTTCTGCACTGCACATCTCATAAGTAAGGACATCGCATTCAAGACTAAGGGTGTTATAACTCCTCTGTACTCGACCCTCATCAGACTGCTAATAGAGTACAATGCACCCTGTTGCATTTACCTCACCAGACACCTGGAGTAGCTGGAGAGACCACAGAGGTTTCAAACCAAGAAAATGTAGGGCCTCCAAAATAAGACCTACATGGAACAGAAAGCCCTGTCACTGTATTCTGTATATTACAGACTGCTGAGAGGCAACTTGTGTCTAGCCTACAGAGCAGTCTCTGACCCTGCCCTAATGGAAATGCTGCACATCCACAAATCAAATGGGACAAGAGTTACTCACGCCAGGGATCTCAACCTAGCCTGTGACATTAACAGAACATGCTGGAGAAACAGCTCTCTCTCTCCCAGAGATTGATGCTCCTCTGGAATAACATCCCAATTCACATGAAGCAGAGTTCCTCAATGACCCTATTTAAGCTCAACCTAGATAACTGGATGGGAGACCATAAATTCACTCTGGGGGTGGCACCTATGTCCCTCATGGACAGGGGCATTCAGTGCTGATGGGTCTATATCATAACATCGAAGTTGCAAAACTTTGAATGTTATGATATCAAACCCAAAACCTCAAAGACTGACAACAGCGAAGCCCCAGAACATCAAATTCTTTCCCAGGGAAAGAATTTGGTGGGCCGTTTCTGCAGCTTCGCTATTTCATCCACTGTGGTGTGATCTCGGAGTTGGTATATTTAAGTAGGGGGGAGTGGGAGGCATAGCCCCCCCATGTTATGGGGCGTGGGGGGGCAAAGCCCCCCACATTAGAAATAGTATATTGTGTTTGTGTGTTTTGTGTTTTGTGCTGGAACAGCGATTTTTTTTTTCCAGGGAAAAAATCACTGTTCTCAGCTTTTGGAGTTTTAAGATTTCGAGGTTAACAGTTTAATGTTTTTGTATTCGATGTTTTAACATTTTGATCTTGTGATATAAACCCAGTGCTGATCATAGTCTCACTCTGCGAATGATGACCATCTAACCAAGGTCAATTAGGGAACACAGGTATAACATGGCTAGGCGTGTAAAGGCCCAAGGGCCATTAGCCTAATAACCTCTTATGAATCTATGAACCTATGAAGTTCATATGGCAAATGCAGTACATCTCAAATGTTATAGTTATGAAAGCAGTAAACCCTATATCCCTTATGCTTTATAAATCCCAAAGATACTTATATTATACCTTCTAAATCTGTCAGGATAATCTGTTTTGTTATGCTTTCTAATTGTTTCGTACAGTCTGTCACTTTCACATTTTTGTCTTTAAGTTATTCTTTCAAGATTGTCATTTTGTTCTCCTAATTTATTTGATGCTGCTGGATGACTGAAAACTTCCTGTATTCAGTCATTTCTGTTTCAACAGCTGACATATTTTAAAAGGATGGTAAGCTTATCCTCTAGAAAAGTAAAGCTGTGTCCAGATTTTGCTCGTAAAGTGAATTTCTTTGTATCCGTGTCTTGAACATACAATAACATGGTTACGATTGGAGACCTGATCATAATCTCCTCTATTATACCTATGTGTGTGAGTATGTTTGTAGTAGGTATACATTTTCAATTTATACATATATGTTTTCTATCTATATGTATATAATGATACATACATGTACATGTGTATTTATGTATGTGTGTGTGTGTGTGTGTGTGTGTGTGTGTGTGTGTGTGTGTGTGTGTGTGTGTGTGTGTGTGTGAATGCATATGCAAAAGTTATGTAATACAAAATTCATATGGGTAAGGGGTATATGACTTCATTTGAGGACTGCATGTGTTCATGGTATCTCTCCTGAGCTGTCTTTAAAAAAGAAATAAAGAATGTCAATATCTCAATGTATGCTAGTCCCCTCTTAGTATAGACATACATGAAGAGGTCCCCAAAACCTGAAGAAAAAATGTCTTTACATCAGTATTTGTAAACTATGTGCAGTCTGCAGTTGACTATCTTGCCATATTTTCTTGAGAATTTTAGTAGAAAGTGTCAAAACATTTCAAAATGCGATACTACATTGGTAGGGTCCTGCACTGGGTCTGCTTAGCAAATAAGCTGCTCAGTTCTATACTATGTTGTACTATTTTTCTTCACAATGAATACATATATATGTTGTGGCTGATCATAGCTATATTGCACTGGCATGGTACTCTTATTTTAAATGCTACACCAATGGCACATTCAAGATACATTATATTAATTTTCTTACATATTCGTAAATGATGACTTTATCTAGTCTAGAAGGTAGTGTCTGATCTTATTCTATTTGAAAGTCTTTTCCTGGACAATACAACTGGGGAAGGTAGCAATAGTTTAGAGAACATAATAACAAAAAGGAAAAAAAAAAAGATATACATAATACATTGTTTTCCAATCAGAAGTTAATGTATTAATTGGTATTATGATAGTCAAACTTCACGTTTTAAACTTTACTGGAATTCTTTTAAGAGAGTCAAAGTATACATTTTCATATTCAATATTCTGATAACAGTACTAAGTAATACACAGTAATTCCAAATGACTATGGTGTGGAGGCCATATGCAACTTTTTAAATGTTGAAATTAATATGCAAGCCAGGGAAATAGAAAATATATGTACACTATTGGAAATTATACTAACAAAGAATGTGTTTATTTTTAATAAAGTACCATATTTACAGCTGACTGGGGTAGCGATGGGGACCCCAGTAGCTAATACATATGCAAATCTGGTGTTATATCAGTGGGAGAAACACTATATTTTTGGTGAGGAGAACGAACTGAGTAACAAAGTTATGTTCTACAGAAGATTTGTAGATGACTGTTTTTTGTTATGAGGAGGTAGTATGGAAGAACTGGAAAATTATATTACATATTTAAATAATTCCACAGACTTCCTAAAATGTAAAATGTTATGATCTAATGATAGTATAGTGTTCCTAGATATTCGACTATACAAGAAAGAAGACAAAATAGAATCTACTATACATAAAAAGAATGTGAGTGTCTAGGTATATTAATAGATGTAGTATGCATGCACCATATACTTTTAAAGGAATACTGAGGGCTCAATTAATAAGAACAAGTAAGCTAAATACTGAGGAGGATAAGTTTATAAACCAGGCTAGAGAAATGATACAAGAATTTAAAGGAAATGGTTATTCAAATCAAATTGTAAATGAAATATATGAGGCTGTGGTTAGAGGAAGATGAGATAGATACAAACCAATTTTTAGTGTAAATGTTTTACAAGCAACACATCCACCAGAAAGAAAAGGAACTATATAGTTAGATATGTTACTACATTTAATGTTAATGCTAAGGACGTACGTTGTATTATAGAGAAAAGTTGGACAATACTAATGGCTATGCCTGAGATTAAGAATATAGTTGGAGAGAGACCGCAATTTTCTTATAGGAATTCTAAAACACTGAAATAAAAATTGTGTTATAAGGATTTTAGGGAGATTAAAGGAAAAGTTCAAAGAAAAACAGGGACAAGAAAGTGTTATAGCTGTAGTTGCAGTGACAGCTATGATGGAGCAGATAATTTTAAACACCCTATAACTAATGAAATGTATACTTTCATAAGTAATGTAACTTGTAGTACAATCCAAGTGGTATACTTAGCTACATGTATACCATGCACATCATTCTATGTAGGCACGACTACAAGGGAATTAAGAGAACGAATAATAGAGCACAAATCAGAAATCAGAAGGAATATGGCCACTAATGCTCTTAGTAAGCATATATCTGAGAACAATAGTACGCATAGGTTTAAGTTTAGAGGGGATAGATACAGTGACTATGGGAAATAGAGGAGGTGACATGAATAACATGTTGGAGTTGAAGGAATATGAATGGATTATCAGACTCCAGGCAGATGCTGAACCAGGTTTGAATAATGCAGTTAGTTTGAAACCTGTACTGGTAAAAAGACAAAGGGAGTACCTTTACTTTTATAACATTTTTTAGTACTTTAAATATATTTTAATTGTAATATAGAAAGGCTGTCTGAACTTTTTATATCTTATGTATTTTCTATATTATTTATGTTGTTCATATGTGTATATCTTTTTGTATGTATATGTACATATTTATGAATTCTAGGTACTGTAGTTTTAAAAGTAATAATTGCTAACAAATGAGGATAGGCTGGCTGTGACATGTGACTTTAAATGTGCCCTATTTAAAAGTGAAAATGAAATGTAGTGTTTTATGTACTGATGAAGGGTGGTTAGCCCGAAAGCTTTGCATTAAATTTTTATTTGGCGTAGTTTACGTATTTGGAGTTTACTCTACACAGCACTGTTTACTGATTTTTGAATATGGTCCGACTGGACACAGGTCCATTTTAAGCGAAGGCCCGGGGAGAAAAGCTCCACAGCAATTAAAATTTTACACAATGTTAAAATGCAGCATACAGAGAATTTTCAAACAATATGTTAAAATACAGTATACAGCAGAAGACATAACAAGACCTATATATACAGGAAAAAATAGTTACACATGTTTAATAACAGAATAAGTATACAAATTCAATCAGCATTAGGAGAAGACCTAGACTGTAATATATATTACAGTAGGTGTATTAGGAAGTGAGGTATATAAGGGGAATAATTTGAGGACTTATGTAATACATGGGCATAGCCACTTATTCTTTAAGTGTGTTCTAAGTGAGTTTTTAAAGTGAGAAGAGGTAGGGGCAGAAATCAGAGGGAGGGAGATTATTCCAGGTTCTAGCTATGGAGTGGGAGAACAGTGCTTTTCCTGCAGTATTGTTAGCCCTAGAGATACAGAGTAGGGGTTTGTCAGAAGATCGGAGAGGACAATTTGTATTATAGTGGGTTAGAAGTTGGCCTAGTGCAGGGGTTTTTTGTGTTACCACATTGTAGGCAATGATTGATTGTTGATAGGTTACTAGCTGGGGAAGTTCCAGCCATTGCAGTTCACTTAGAGCCTGGAAATGGTTGGTTCTAAAGGTGGAGTTGTTTTCAAACTTGGTGATTTTATTATAACATGATTCAAGTCTGGCAAGGTCAAGTTTTCTAAGCTGGGTCAGAATTGGAGCAGCATACATTAGGGTAGCCAAGAGGTGAGTTTGGGCTAGGGTAATCCGTGCTTGTTTCGATAATGATTTCCTGTGCCTATATAGTGTTCCCATTTTTTTTATGGACATTTTTGATAGTTTGTGAAATGTGGATGTCAAAGTGTAGATTTTTATCAATTTCAATGCCTAGGAGTTTGGTATGGTCAGAGGGAGAGATAATAGTGTCATTTTTGGAGGAAATAGTGAAGGATAGAGGGGTGGAAATGGTTATGTTGGGGGTGAAAAGTAGTAGTTTGATTTTATTGGGGTTTAGGATAAGTTGGATCTGAGTGATCCAACTTTCCACAGAGCTAAAGGATTCCTGAGTGAGTTGTTGTAGGGTGGGAAGTGATGGAGCTGAGCAGATAAGAGTTGAAACATCAGGGTATTGTATAAGTGAAGCATGCTGTGTGGTGGTATGGAGATTATTGGTAAATCTAGAGAAAAGAAGTGGGCCTAATATGGAGCCTAGTGGTACACCTATGGTAGTTGGGAGTAAGGGGGATAGTACACTTTGCCATTGGACAGATCGTTGCCTTTTTCACAGATAGCTTTTAAACCAGGCTATAGCAGAAGGGGCAAAGGATAGGGATGTCAGGGTGACTTCTAGTAAGGAATGTGAAACCATATCAAATGCTTTGGAGAGGTCTGGAAATATTGCAGATACAAAGTTATTATTTCTATGTTGGTTGATTAGATTGGTGAAAGAGAGCAGAGCCGTGGTTATGCTATGGTGTTGTCAGAAGCCACACTGCGTAGGGGAGAGGAGATGGTGTGAGTTTAGGAATTGTGTTACCTGAAAATGTATACATTTCTCTAGTATTTTAGATAAGGGGGTAGAATGGCAATGGGGTGATAATTTGAGTATTTGTAAGAGTAAGAGTTTCCGCCTTTATGTAGTGGAATAATGTATGATACCTTCCATAGCTGTGGGACATATGTTTCTTGTATGGAACGACTGATAAGAATAAAAATAGGGTAGGATACGGATTCAGCAGCTATTTTTAGGAAGTTGGCTGGTAGATTGTCAGCAGCAAGGGTGGTATGTTTCAGTTTTAGGGGGTGCTTTTTAATTGTTAAGGTGGGAACAGGTGAGAGCGTAAAGGGTGGGATTTTGTCAGGACATTTGGTTGGGTTATTTGTAGGGTTGTTTTTGGATAGTTGGGGGGATAACCCATGGTCAACAACACAGATGGTTGCCAGGTGTGTAAAATCGACAATCCCCATGGTAGGATTATATGCCCTTTCCCTGGGAATTGTGTGATCTTGAAGTTAGTATGTATAATTAATGGAGGGGGATTGCAGGGGCGGCTTGCCCCCATCCCTTGCAAGAAGCACTGTTTTGTCTTTTGCATATTCCAAGGAAAAGCCTCACAGCTTGCATTGTATCATGTTGAGCTTTTACACTACTTGATAAAGCACGAAGAAGTGCAAAAGCACTTAAAGTATTGTAATAACGTTTCCTTGGCCTGCTTCTTTGTTCTGTTTTTTGATTTTGGAGTTGGAGTTGGATTTATCTACAGCTGGCCAGCATTGATTCTGGGAGCTGATCCTGTTTTTTTTTTCCTTATTGAACAGTTTCTCAGTCCTGCATTACAATGATTTCCTTCAAGCAGCTGTAAGAATTTAGTAGGAATAAAGGAATACTTACTGTTAGAGGTAAACCCAGGTTGAAAACTGAAACATGTAAAGAAATGAAGAGAAAAATTAACATTCAACCAAAGCTATTCTATCAAGGTATGCTCTGTAGTCAGAGTTTGCCTAGTATCACTGTTAAACCTCATTGCTTGAAATGTATGTTACTGTAGACTTTACATTATTAAATGTTTACTTAAAATATTTTAAAGCAGAATTTTCTTTAAAATCATAATAAAAAGTAATGCCACTGAACATGCCAATGACCAAGTTTCTTTTAGTTTTATAGCCTTAAAAGTATTTAAATATAAATGCAATAGATGTATTTGTGTAAATAAAGTATAAATTGCTTAAAAGGTTAGTTTAGCTTCATTTATTTATTTATTTATTTGCAATTGGATTACCGGGGAAGTCCGCTGGCCCAAACTGACCCATTTTCAGTGGAGGCTCGGGGAGAAAAGCTTCAAGATGCATTATACAATTTAGATACAAATGATAGTTAATATTAAAGATCTTATGTAGAATAGTTACTCATAAATGCATTCAATATCATGCATAGTTAACAAATTCATTAAGCTTGAAGGTAGGGCTCACACAGTTTCATTTGAGGAAAACAGATATGGGTTAGGTGTGGAAACAGTTTATATACAAACCTTTTAAGAAAATGTAAATGCATTTTATATACACACACATGAAGAAATTAAAAGAAAAATTAAGTATATCTTATTTCTATTTGTCTACAAGGGTCCCAGCAACATCACAGATGGGAAGTAAACACCCAAGGGATACCTCTTAGAGGAAAGCTGAAGCTCTGCGATGGCCAGTGGTCCCCCTGTGCTTGTAGGGCTTGCAATACCACATATATTGATTGTGCTTTAATGGGAATTATTCCTGTGGCTCACATAAACTAAAATCTATTAAAATGGCAATCTTACATTTTTCGTATTATATTTCAGAAAATGTAACATAAAACCTAAAATTTCCATATCAAGAAATGCAAAATATGCCTTAAAACTAAAACTACACACATGATATACACCATCATTTAAAATCTCTCTGTCTCTGTATGTGCATGAATATATATATATATATATATATATATATATATATATATATATATGTGTGTGTGTGTGTGTGTGTATATATATATATATATGTGTGTGTGTGTGTGTGTGTGTGTATATGTGTGTGTGTGTGTGTGTGTGTGTGTGTGTGTGTGTGTGTGTGTGTGTGTGTGTGTGTGTGTATATATATATATATATATTATATATATATATATATATATATATATATATATATATAGCTGCATCATTTTCATTATTTAAACCTTACAAATCATAATAAATATTAATACTCTGCTTTACCTTCATATTTTAATACGAAAATGTATTTCTAGTGACTTAAAACATTGTATAATGAGAAAACATTTGTCAAAAAATTTCACTAGCTCCACATTTCTTTCCCCTTTTAGTAAGAACAATTAAACATTAATATACAGAATATGTGAAATTGATTCTTGTTTATAATCCCTTCAGCCACAGTTCCTCTTTCATTACTTATCTTTTACTTTCTTTGGTATAACTGGTTTTCCAATTATCATTTTTCAGAATGTCTCTTTAGAGATAAAAATCTCCAGTCCACATGTTTACATTTAGTATTATTAGTACTAATTTGTACATATGGGTCAACAACCTTGAGAGTGTTAATGTTTTTTGCATCATTAAGTAAAAATGTTTTTAAGTCTTGCAGGTTAAAGGACATGAATTTTAATATTGTCCTTTCTGTGAGTTTTAACCAATGGCATGCAGGTTTTTTTGTTTTCTATTGTTTTGTCAGAGGAGTTATTATCAGACTTGAAATTTTTGCTTGATGCCTTTAAAAGGGGGTTTGACCAAGCAGTATTTAAGAGTAATTATTTGTCAAGATAAGAAATACATTTTACAAATATGGATCTTGGTTGGGAGTACCCTGGCCTGATAAGTGCTTTGTTTGCTGATTCTATCCCAAAAGATATTCCCGCCTGTAAGTTTAAGATTTTAGTAATTCAAGTGGTTAAGAAATGAACTGCTTTACTGCTCTTCATTATCTGAGGAACTCCATAGATTCTCATGTTGTTCCTCCTTTCCCCTGTTTTCTTGTAGGTTTTTCCAATAGCTGAAGATTTTGCTTTAAAAGGAAATCAGTGTGTATCATCTCCTCTTTAAACCTGCCTTCAGCATCAGATAATGAATTCATAATGTGTTTTTTTAACTCTTTGTTGTTGTACAATGGTTGTCATTAATTCTCTTTGTTTCCCGCTATTATATTGAGCAGACAAGACTCTTGAAGTCTACTAAGTTGTAAGCAAGACCAAAATGTATGAATATATTTACCTGTTCAGTTATTTCCTTACATTTACAATTCATTGCTTAGAAATGCAGTACATATCTGATTACCCAGTTGTTGCCTACAAAATGTTGGAAGAAAATCTAAAAACATTACTGAGGTATGGACCTTGGTGAGATTAAATCCGGGTCAAATTATTATTGTAAGTTCACTAATGACAGCATTTCCAAAACCAACAGTTTATACAAAGTGGAGGTATTAGGTTTAGTTAAAGTGCCAAATACAAAAGCTGTCAAAATTTAAATATATTTTGCAACTTCAAATAAAAATGCATTTCTGTACAAAATTCAGGATTTCAATATTTTATACTTTTCAGCACACAATAATGTAAAAATGAAAATGTTTATATTTTACTTCAAGCTGTAGCTGCTGCTGCTTGTTTTATTTGTAAATACAAACATGGGGATATTTTATATCTAAATGCTCTGAACCATACCTCTCAACCGTGCCAAATTCCTCGGTATCTATCGGTTTTGAGAGCAAAACAATAGGATGCGCAAATTTCTGAGTGGCCCCTTCAATTACTGATTTTGTTTTATTTTTTTTTACAATTTTAAGTTATGCTTGGATACTGGGACAGGGCTGGGAGATGGAGAAAGATGAGTTCTGCCCTAGCACAGACAGATGGTTAAAAAACAGAAAAATTACAGAACAATCGGAAATTCTTGCAAGCTTCTACAAACTATGATCTGCCAACATGGAATGCCCAAAAAGCCACGCATCACTAATAGACTAGACTGCTGAACTCAGACTCAAAGTACCTGCCCTGTTAACCTTCCCCGAAAACATTTTGCTTTTTCTGGCAAAGGTAAACCTGTTCAAGCAGCACACTATCACAATTAGTTACTGCAAACTTGTCTTAAGAGACTCAAATAAAGGATGGTAGTTTGCAAAGTTAGCAAATATACGTAAATAACCACATTACAATAGACATACTATTCCACTGTCTTCTGATGCCCACTTTCAAATCAGATTATGTGCTGCAATGATTATCCACTTGGTGCATTTAGTATACAGCTTCATACTTTTCAGTTAACAAGACTAGAAAGTCTGCAACATGTGCTGTAAAGTGTTTCACATTGCAAAAAATATTTAATCTTATTCATTCTCTTTCCATGAACCTTTTAAACTCTAAATGCCATTACAGCAGCCCTAAGCTGGGCCCCACAGATATTTTTTAGTAGCATGCCCCAACCATAGCTCTCAACCAATCAGGGACAAATCCAACAAAAATCATAGACACTTTTAAAATAATAGCACTATTAACTTAAAATACTGACTGAATACAATAATGTAAATTAAGATACATTTTTCTGAAGTAAACAAAGTTTATAACTCTTCAATATTTGTTAAGGGTAATTCAAACACACACGGACTTCACTGCTTAAAAATTCGAGGTCCGCCACCAATGATATGTACCAAGCAGCAATTTATTCCAAACAGATTGAGCAATTTCCAAAGTAAAAACTGGCCAGTGCATTTTGTAATTAAAACTGAACAACAAATAATAATACAACCAGAATCTGGGAAGTATGTCACTGAATCCTTGGATGATGATTCTGAGTAACACAATTGCACAACACCAAGAGATAACTGTGAGTGCCTATAATTAACCTACTGATAAGTAGACTGATGTGGCTGCAGTTTTTAGTCTGATGTATATTTTTGTGCCATGATTGGAAATTAATACAGACTCACCTTGTACGTCTGTTAAGAGTGCTACAATCATTGGGGTAAAATGCAGTAATACTCCGCATACTTTTGCTCGGAGTCCTCACAAATCTATTGGACAGCTCTTCATTCAATGCAGAATGTCATACTTCATACAAGAATGGAATTCTAAAAGCCTTCACCAGCATAGTAAGGTCCACAGCGAACTGAGATCAGACGTCTTCTTGTGGAAATGAGTGAAAAAAAAAATAGCAGACCACTTTTGCTTTCACGTTGAGACAGCCAGGCTAGGTAAACTTCAGTTATCAGATAAAAATACCTGCAGGTAAGTTGTCTGTACTTCCGACAGTGCCATCCACTCACACGAAATGGTATGTAAGCCCAACCCAAAACACTAACTCTAAAGGAACAACTCAAGACAAGGTGAATTAAAATGTTCGATGTATGGGTATGAAACTTAACATGACTTTTGGTGCTAGTATTCACTAAAGCTGACCCAGTGATTTTGTGCTTACCCACATGATCATCTCAGCTTTTTTTGTTTGTTTATTCAAGTTAGACTTTTTAGCCTTGTATCAAGTCTTCTTGGTGTTAAACGTGTTAAACATTGTACTTTTTAATGTTAATCTTAATGATCTGAGAGTATATATATATATATATATATATATATATATTTTTTTTTTTTTTCTGCCAGAGTAATATAACAAGAGGTATTTACGCTATGTGTGTGTGTGTCTATGTGTGTGTGTGTGTGTGTGTGTGTGTGTGTGTGTGTGTGTGAGGGGCTGCCAGCTTGAGTCACGGAATGAGTTTGGACCTCTGTGACTGCCATAGTGAAGTCACACTTACTCTCCACTTATTGGTAGTATAGTATTCAGCATGGCATAGGAATGCTAGATTAGTTAGATTGGCTACTTACAGTAGTGCAATATAACTTTTAAGTAAATTTAAATCTGGATGAAACAGAAGTGGTATTTTGTGAAAAAGCAATTGAACTAATCAGAGAACTTTACTGGTCAGGTGATGTTACTCACTTCCCCGCTTATAATGTAAGTTTTTAATCTGAATTTGGAGTATGCATGTTGAATTGTTCATTGTTGTTCTGAAAGTGGGTTGGTTGTGTATGTTTTTATAACCATTTATTTATTAAATCAACCCATCCAAACAGTGGAGGAAGACGCTATCGGCTTGCACTTACCTTGATATCTTGATACAAAAAGTTGTATGTTTATAGGCTAGATTTTTGTTTGATAGTGCTACTTTAGTATACATGAAGTGATGTGGAGTGGCTGTTTTATATGACACTTATTACAATGATTTGTTAAAATGCAAAAGCACATAACGTGCATAACACTGCCAGTCTACTGATAGGTTGTCGGCACAAAAATATGGACAGATAAATGCAGATAGTTGCTAGAATAACATGTTTTGCATTATTATGTATTTTATGAGGGATATAAAATCTGAAATTTAAATGTTTGCCATTATTTATTATTATTTAATGACTTTAATCTTCATGTTGGCATCCCACAATTCCATTGGAGTAGGCGGTGTTACATGATTATGCATGCAGATTTTATGTTATATAGCTTTCCAGTTTTTGACCAGTTGTACCTACTTTTCATGGGTCTTTGTCCAGATTTTTGATGTTTCCTGGTTGAGAGATATGCTTGAATCATTTTCTGAATATTTCATTAGTGTTTACTATACTGTTTTGTAGATATTGCCCTTTGTATAGAAAAATCGAACTTCTGGAAGTGGTTAGCCACAGATGAGTTAGATACATTCTATTTACCTATGAAGTTATACCTGATTATATTGTTTTTGCTGAGCTTCAGCAGAAGCCATGGAGTAATCATCACTCTTGTTGCTGTAGCTGGTCGAAAATGAGACAGTCTAGTTGTAGGTTAGTACTGTAAGTAGATCTATCTGCAGTACAAGGTTACAGGCAGTTCATATACTGTTGGCATATACAAAATAAATTAGTGTGTGAATTACAATATATTGTATTGATATTTTTTCTTACAAATTTGTAGTTGAACTTAATGAAAGATTAGATAAGTATGGTTGGTGTATCTTCATATGATCAACACCTAAAGCTTACAGCTTTTACCTTTCACTGCATGTGAGCTGCATTGATTAGGACAATCATTGTAGTATTTTTTCACTTTTCAGATTGTAGCACTTAATAAAACAAAGGAAAGAATGCGACCCTATCAAGGTAATCAAGAAGATGAAGATCCAGATATTAAAAAGATTAAAAAGGTAACTATGCTATCAGTATTTTCGTGAAGCTGTTATAGAATTTATCCATACTGGTATTACTTTTATGACTTCAGGAAGAAAAGTGTGTGTAGCCATGTTACACTGCAGTACAGGACTAAATGTCATTAACATTTTATAACACAGGTGTTACAATGCTTGGCTGGGAAGAATTTATGCAATACATCTGCACGTTATATCTAAAACAGGGTCAACAAACTTGTATCATGAGTTTTCTAGACTGCACAATTCCATGTAAAAATGATGCAACTTGTAAAGTCACTGAACTACATCAGAGGTCAGGAAAAAGGACTAACGCCCAGTAGGGCATACATAATTAGCACAGAATTAATTATATAATTAATGAATGAATAACAAATAATATGCTGTACAGTCGCCTGTCATTAAACATGTGCCACTGCAATAATTAATGAATGAATAACAAATAATATGCTGTACAGTCGCCTGTCATTAAACATGTGCCACTGCAATGTTTGTTGCTTTGTTGGGATGGTGAATAACCGATCTTGAGGATTCTGACCAATCTCCTGAAGGTCTATATTCAGAGCAAGTCTGTTTTGAAGAAATATGTCCTAAACATCTTTCAGCTTCCTTTATTTAGCTCATCAGCATATAAAGCTATTAACTTCATATGTACATGGCGGCGGCTGATCATGGATCACTACAGGTATCAGATGTAACTCTAAAATATATATTTATCTATCAATATTATACATACATAAGTCTGTGTGTATATATATATATATATATATATATATATATATATGTATATATTTTATATATATAAATATATATATATATATATATATATATATATATATATATATATATATATATATATACACACACACACAGTGTGCCTTTATGTGTGCAATGTGCATGCTTGCATAAGATGTTTATATGTTTGTCAGAGATACATGCACGCACATGCACAGGTGAGAAACTGCCACTTTATAATTTGTATTTTATTACCCTGCATTTTTATCATTGATGTTATTATCACATGATCTAAAATAGTTATCAGATGTGTGTTGAAGCTTTCAATTAAATGCACACGTTCCTGTGAAATATAAGTTCTGTCTAGTCTGGCCCAGTTATTGTACCTTGGGGAATAATATGTAAATTTTTCCAAGTTCCAGTTACTGAATTCAGTTCTTCAATACCGTTGCATAAATGTCTTCAGAAATCTACCCTCTTTTGTTATATTTTTTCTTCCAGGTCCCAAAAGGGTCTATATTATATAAGCGAATGCAATGAATTGCAAACCCTATATAATCAAACCACAAAAATCGCTGAGCTGTAAAAAAAAAAAAATCAAACCACACCTTCCCCTACTTAAATATACCAACCCCCGAGATCGTACCACAGTGGAGGAAATGGCAATGTCCTGAAAACTCCCCAGTGATTTTTTTTCCCTAGGAAAAAAAATCGCTGTTCCGTGCTTTAAGTATTTTGCCATTTCACATAATGATGTTCAACTAAACAGCATTCACAATTCATTGCATTCGCTAAAATAATAGGAAACCCCCAAATACATCATTACTGTTGCAAGTCAAGTTCCAGTCCCCACCTATAAGTAATATTCCCTGCTGAAAGCTAACTATTTCTCTCAAAATTTCTTAAACTCCATAAGAGCAGTTTTGGGTGGAATATAAATACTTGCCAGCATAATCCTTCTCCCTTTCCAGTAGCCCCTTATTACCAGAATTCTACCGTTACCATCTTTTTTCCTCTTATATCACTATTCGTGCACCTTTAGTAATTAGCATAAGTACTCCCCTTTTCCTTTGTCTCTGATCGTCTGCTGAATATCCCTCCTGAAATCCTTTTTTTGCCAAACTTGCATGCTCATTTCTTTCTAATTCTGTTTCTTGTTCCATTCCTATTTGTACTCTGCATTTCTTGATATAATTAAATAATCTTTTCTTTTTGTTTTACCTGTGAGGCCATTCACGACCCAAAATAATATGTTTAGTGTAGCAATTATGGTAAGAATTTATTATTCCCACATATTATATATGACAGTTTTTTTAAATGTCTATTTCCGGTTTTTGTGTTATATGCATCCAGTAATGTTTGGCAAGTTGACCAATTTTGTACATATATTTTTTGTCACTTACATTTAAAATCATGTCACATTTTACAAGATTTTTTCCTTTTAATGAAAACCCCCATTCAAAAAAACCAAACGCACCCCAGTAATAACCAAATAACATATTAACCTAAAATAAACACACAAAAATATACATCTTTAAACAATGAAGTTTAACCCTCCTGATAGGAGCAATTTTCCCAAATCAACAGCTGCACCCACAAGCATTAAGTGAACCTAAGATTAACGTTATCTATGCTAATACTCATGTTACAGCCTGTTCTTCTACTTACGCTAATTATCATCTGTTCTGGTCTTAGCTGTATTCCGTTCCCAAAAATAAACAACTTGTATGCTTTCAGAAAACATTAACTTTTACCCTTAGGTAAAAGTGTAACAGCTATCTTTAAATAAGGCTAAAGTATGCATTGGTCTAGTAAAGGCATTAAAATATTTAGTTACCAGAAATCACATTGACATTTTTAACTAAAATGCCACTGAATTTTACCAGGCAGTACAGTATATTCAATTTTCTATGTGTAAACATGTCAATGCTAATCTTCTTGTTAGCAAAAATTTAATCTTGTGGAATGGTAGCAGCTCTGTAGCTTTCACTTGCGCAATGTCTCAGAGTAGCTCTCAGTCTGTCTTTGTTCTGCCCACAGGTCCTGATCTGAGTGTTGTTACCTTTTCATGTGACTCTTAAATATGTACATGTTATATTTATTTATTTATTTCGGTACTTTTCCGTTATCGGGGCAACAATGAAAATGCGGTCACTGAGCTGCGAATGTACACAGAACCGACAAGGTTTAACAGATGTTGGCTCACTTCATATGTATTTATGCATATGTCACTGTCACTGTAATAGAAGTTTGTCATATCTGGTGCTGTGACAGTTTATTTCTTCATAAGTCTTCATTTTGAATACTTGGCAGTGATTACATTAACGGTTCTTTAACCAGATTTTGGCTAAGAGGTGACAATTTCCGCGGAGCTCATTTCTACAGTTGATCAGTGCTACGACACATCTGCTTATGGTAACCAATCGAAGAAGACATTTTTAGTCAAGCATGCCTTCTACATTGAAAGGGATGGAAGGTAGTTTTGAAACTGCATTGGGTTAAGCTAGTATGATGTATTTCTTCTTCATTCATGTTCAGTTTTCAGAACTCCTGAATTTGGAGAGGAAGAACGGTACTATGTATTTTTCATTCATTCATGTTCAGTATCAGTATTTCTGATTTTGGCTTTATCCCTTATTAAAAGTACAGATTTTTTTTGGATAAGGTAGTATGTGCCCTATGATGTTGTCATTTTCCTGTTCCTCTTAATACGGTGAAACAGAAATGGATGTGAAAATGAAATACACGGATTTGTAGTTAAAGAGAATAGTGCTTGGAATACAATATTCAAAGCACTCATTCGAAGTGTTGCCTCGATAACGGAAAAGTATCTTTATTTCCACTTTCTCTTTTTATCTTGTTAAGACATTTCAGAAGCAATAGTGTCTATCGCTGTGCATACACAACCAAACCTGTCGTACAGGCTCTGATCAATTAAATCTGTCACTGATCCATATATATACCCAGATTCTCTGGGTAGTAAGAAAATACGTATTATTTAAAAAAGGACGTCTTAACTATCTCTGAGTTTTACTGTTTTGACTCTTGAAACTTGACTGTTACTTTTTTTTTCCCTTTAGTATACCAGGACTTCAAGACTTATCAAAACTTATTGAAATAATCACTTATTAAGCTTTAGCTGGAGGTCGTTTATATCTAGTAACTGATACTACTGTCAGAGTGCCAATTAAAATAATTCCTTCCCTTGGTTCCCTACTTCTGCCTGTCCCTTTTCAAAAGATCTCCCACAGGTAGAGTAGAGCAAGACAAGATAATAAGGTGGGGGGGGGTTCATCAATCAGTACTAGACTCTGTAAAAGTTGTGTAGCTAGATTATTTTTTGACCTAAACGATAGGATATTAGGATCTGTTTTTTGTGTACTTTTTCCAGTTTATTTTAATGAGATTCAATATCTGAATCAGATAAAATAATTCACTGCTTTCTTGATCTATGTTCAAAGCAGGGGAGTCATTTCTCATATTCTTTATATATGTTCAGTATGGACTGGTTCTTTAAGAGAGTTCTTGTCTTTACTCTTTACAAACGTAGAACTCTTGGATTTCTGCTTCTGCTGATGCTTAACTGCATCTTTTCAGCCCAGTATTTAAATGGAGGTATATTTCAAAGTCTAATCTTATCTTGTTCCATTCAATGTTACTAGTTTAATGTTACTCAGAATATATCTATTTTCACAGTTAATGACAATGTATGCTGCAACTAGTTTACATAATTACCACAAGTAATGACATTACATTATCCAGAAGACAATCCAGAAGACGATTTTCTTTGTCAACAATTGCAGTGACTAAATATTATTGAATTCTTTAATGTCAATTTTTACTTTCAGGGAACATGTAATAAGTGATTCCATAAACAATGTCTGTTTTGCAAACAACCAGGCTGTTAGATGCACATAAAACAGCATGTTCTTTTCTTTCATTGCATTTCCTAGAAATCAACAAAACAACAAAAATGAACCATTTTCTTAGTACCATCAAAATTCTGGTTCACAGCACTACAGTTTGCAATTGTATCAATTTCATTTGTTAACCGTGTCCTTTTTCAGTGGTATCACAAGAACAACGCAGACTTAGGTGACATTCTCTCAGTAATAGCAAAACGAGGTGGAAGGAATCAAACCCTGCTCTGTAAAATACAAGATAACATTTTATAACATGAATTCTTCATGCTAACTGCAGCAAAAATTTTAAATTTTAGATTGTTAAATCTAAAATGCATAAACCTTATTTTCTCTAGAATTCTGGGTTTATAACACTCGAGAAGTTGGGAAAACCAATGCAATTTGCTGGTATTATTGCACATCTTCTTCTTTCGGCTTTTCCCGGTTAGGGGTCGCCACAGCGGATCATCTGTCCGCTCATGATTGGCAGTAGACTTTTTACAGTGTCGAGTTGCCAGCCCGGCGCCCAACCTTCCACAGAAGGCACACACATGCACACACTCATACCTAGGGCCAATTTAGAGTGTCCAATCCACCTACAGCATGTCTTTGTGGGGACCCCTAAATGGGAAAAGCCGAAAGAAGAAGAAGATTGTTGTTTTTTCCTATATTCAGAAAATTCCATAGTCATGCACACAGAAATGCATATTCCTGTCAATCTATTTTACAGTACTGTCCTGTAACTCAAAGTTTTTTTTCAATCTATATAGCGATCATTAGCCTGTCATAAACAAAACATTTATTTAGCTTTAAGTTATCATGTAAATATATGCATGCATTATTGTCATGTTTCCTGTGAGCCAAAGTCTAAAAGGAATGCTTGCATGTTATGCAATCTAAGCACTGTCTTACAATTCTGAAATATTACCATTGGCCACTTGGGCATGTTTTAGGTATATATGCTTCAGTGCTGGTAGAAAGCTTACATTTTAAAACTGTTGCTGTTGTTACCCCAAAAGGATTTACCTAGTGACTTCTAATTTGAATTTATAACTCACCTGACAAACAGCCAACATAGTAGTACATCAGTGTACTATCAAGTGTTCATCAAATTAGTGATCTAAGCATTTGCAAAACATTTGACATAATTAGTCACGTGAACCTTCGTAGAACAATTTCTTAGAAACTATGGTGCGAATTTAGTAAAATTGACCATGAGGTGTACACAGTGTGTGCACCTTGAGGTAACCTTTTTGAGTTTCTAGATATCCCTACCAGAGTACTTTTGCATGAAAACATGCAGCACTCTGGTAGTCTGTCACACCAGCTGTGTTAGATATTAATGAAGCAGTCTAGGTGCATGGCATATGCTAATTAGCCACATGCTATCCCACAAAACTGCCTTTTTGAAAACATTTATGCCCTGAGAGATTCATAGACTTGCTCACCTGTGTAGGTCAGCAATGCCACTCTTTGCACCTTGTGGTAGTTGGCCATGCTCATCCATTGTGGTAGTGCTGTGTTAGTGGGTTTAGTGGTAAGGTAGGTATGGGAGGTCTGTGCATGACTGTATATGAGAGACTGCATGTGTGATCACCGCACAAGCCTGACTAGCTTGGTCTGCAAAGCTATGGAAAGAATCATCATGGACCTCATAAATAAAGATATTGGGGACCTACAGACACTGGATCCTACCCAGTTTGGCTTTGTTAAGGGCAGATCCTGCCTCTTAAACCTGGTCGATTTCTTTGAAACAGTCACCAAGGCCATTGATGAGGGGAAGGTTTTCCACACAGCCTACCTGGACCTCGCAAAAGCCTTCGATACAATACCCCACTCGGGCATTATAGATAAGCTCACCAGCTTAAATATAAACCCCTATGTCACTAGATGGGTTGCAAACTGGCTCAAGGACAGAACCCACATGGTTAGAATTGCTGGAGCCATGTCAGACTCCAAACCAGTTACATGTGGCATCCCACAAGGCTCAGTCCTGGGACCTCTCTTGTTTGGTATATATTTCTCGGAGGTACAGGCCAACACGGAAGGACTGTGGCTGACCAAGTTTGCAGATGACTGTAAACTGGGCACCATAATCGACTCTCCAGCCGACACAAGCATCCTCCAAAAGGGCCTCATAGAAACAGACAACTGGTGCCAGAGCCATGGCCTCAAGCTAAACGCCAAAAAGTGTATAGTCATCCCCTTTGGTAACAACAAAGTGCCCACAAATTACCACATAGGTGGTAATCCATTAAGTACAGAAGAAGTAATTAGGGACCTGGGGACCCAAGTTGATAGCAATCTCTCATTTGACAACCATGTGGCCAAAGTGGTTAGAAAAACATTTTATGTAGCCCACCTAATCATGAAGGGATTCACATCTAGATCAGGGGAGGTCATAGTGCCTCTTTACTCATCCCTCATCAGCCCCATAATTGAGTACAATGCCCCTTTTGGGATGTACCTTACCAGACACCTGCAGCAACTGGAAAGACCCCAAAAGTACCTCATCAAGAGGATCAAACGACTCAAACAGATGCCATATGCTGCCTGGTTAAAGAAACTCCAGCTCTACTCAGTGGCATACTGCCTGCTCAGAGGCAATCTGTGCCTGATGTATAAAGCCATGTCCAACCCGGAATTAATGGACATGCTGCACCTAAGAAAATCCAAATCCCATCGAGCTACGCACTCGAGAGACTTGAACCTCAGCACTGAAATAAATAGGACATGCTGGAGGGACAGATTCATAACCCAGAGGCTCCCTTCACTCTGGAATAAAATCCCAGTCCAGGTTAGGCAGAGTCCCTCATTGACTCTCTTCATGAGGAATCTTGATGAGTGGATGGGAGATCGTAGGTTTACCCCGGGTATCACTTCTGTGTCACTGTTAGACAGAGGCACAGTATACTAACCTCGAAAAAAGGCATAGCAAAATTAATTTAAAATGAGTGGCGAAAGCCAAACACACTCTGGCTAGGCTTATAAATGCCTTAGGGCAGATAGCCTAGTATGAACCTATGAACCTATGAGAGTGTATGTGTGTGTGTGTGTGTGTGTGTGTGTGTGTGTGTGTGTGTGTGTGTGTGTGTGTGTGTGTGTGTGTGTGTGTCTGCCTGGAAGATATGAGTAAGGTAGTTAAGGGTAGGCAGGTGTGTGTGTATATATATATATATATATATATATATATATATATATATATATATATATATATATATATATATGGGATTATTGCTGTTGTTGTTTTGTGTGTGTGTGTGTTTCTGTGTATGTATGTAGGTGGGAGGATTGGGGTGGTTGTCATACTTACACACTCCCCAGACTAATAAGAAGAGTCTGCAACGTTGGGTGGGGGTAACTACTAACCACCTGGACTAACTCTTACTTGTACAAGAGTGGCACTTAAACAATACAGGGATAGGGGGGATTAGGGGAACATTAGCCATCAGACCTAACTCTTACTCGTGCCTGAGCAGCACTTACAAGAGTACAGTGACTTGGGGGAGCACTAGACACCAATGATATTCAATATGCCATGCCTTAAAGTTACATATTTAAAAAAAAGTGTGGGAAACCACTAGTTACCAGGGATAGGTAGTGTGCCATAAAAGGCACTAAGTGTACTTTGAATGTTGCACCATGTCACCTCCCACATAGAATACTAGTCTTCTGCACTGCAACTAGATACCAGGGATTGAGTTTTAAAATAAATAAATGTAAAAATAAAAAGTGCAGAGTGGGGAAAAGAGATACAAAGCATGCACCCTTGATACAAGGAACCCCTGTATTCAACTGCTGCCCTAAATGATAAGGTAGTTCAGCAGTTTATTTATTTTTTTAATATATTGGGAATCCTAGATTATGTGATGTCTGCAGTATCCCTTGATATGAGGGAAAGGAGCAGGGAACATTAGGCATACTGCTTAACTTCATGGGATAACAGATTTTGCCCTAGCATGCACTTACTGAAGACATAAATTGTGAAATCCAGATGTCTAGCATTAAGAACTAACTGTAGTCATCTGTGAAATACCATAACAGAGTAAAAGAAGACATCATAGACATTCTGACAACAGGGACAGATTTTAGGTATATGGTATGTGTAAATGTGTGTCTTTTACTGTGTGTTTGTATGTGCGTGTAAGCTGGAGACTGGCTGCAGGGATAGGTGTGCCTGTGATAACCTGATGCAGTCACTATTTTAACTATTACAGGAAGTGCTGATGTGTACTTCATGGTGGTTAATTGTGACTCATGGATATGCTTTTTAGCTGATAATGACTTCTTCCCACATGGCGCCTGATGTGTTTATGAATCACAGAATACCACATTGAGGAAGCAGGGCCTTTTTACCATGGCCTTTAACACAATGTTGTAGCATCTTAATGAAACCTCAGGTATGTGCGGAGACATCCTTATTCTGAAATAAGAAACTGAATAAAGATTATTATTGAAAACCTGTGAAAATACATTTCTGTTAATTCTGTGACACACTCACCATTTTCTCCTGATAATTCTCTTTTTCTATAAAGAAAGATAAATAATGCATATAAGAGAGGTATAAGTTAGAAAAAAGATACATGACAGTTATTTTCTATGTAAAGAAACACCACAATGATCTTCTTGTCTTTGTTGGCTTTAGCATTAAGCTCACAAATTGGGAAATGTGTTTCAGTGACACAGGCAATTACATGGAATGTCTTTGAAAATTAGAAACTCTCTGAAATTGTCATTCTGAAAGCTGACATCACTTTTTACTATTTTATAAATACAGATTGGAAGCATCTGTTATAACCCACTGATGTCAGTGTGTATCTTATCTTTGAGTTCTTTTTCTCTCGTGCAAATAGCTGCATTAAAGCAGTGAACAGATTAATGAACAAAGTCTCTTGTAGTTACTGGAGACATCGACTGGAATTTCAGCTGTGTAACCAAGCCAATATGGTTCTTGTTCAGGACATGACATTACATCCATAAGATGCCATACACACAGATGGCACTGTAAGAATGTCTGCAGCCATGTGTTAAAAATCTCTGATGCATTTCTGGAAAGCAAATCTGGTATATTCTTAAAAAAAAATAATAAAACTTATGATGCGCAGTCCAGTTGTTTAACACATTTCATTCCTTCAGGAAAGTTATGCTACAAGGAACATGGCAATTTTAAATGTTACTTCAGCTTCTTTTTGCAAATGTGTGAAAATTAAAAGATTGCTCAAACTATGTACAGTTCAGACATCACAGGAGCAGCCCATTTTACTTCAGCTACTTCAGTTACTCTCACCTGTTTTATACTCATTAATTATTCTTGTCAAATACTAACAGGTTGTTGTGTCTTTCGGCTTTTCCCGGTTAGGGGTCGCCACAGCGGATCTCTGGTCCGCTAATGATTGGCAGTAGATTTTTATGTGCCGAGTTGCCGGCCCTGATGCACAAACTTCAACGAAGGTACGCCCATTCATGTATGTCCCACACAGAAGACGCTCTAGCTGAGAATTGAACAGGACAATGTCTTACTGTGAGGCGACAATGCTACCGCAGCACCACCACCGCAGTGTCAAACACTAACAGGTAGTTTATTTAATTTAGGATGTTTCACTTCAGTTATCTTGCTATGCAAACTTCTGAGGAATATACTCAACATTAAGTTCTCAGTAACTTTCTGCTAATGCACAAACACTTGTAACCACCTATGTGGACCTACAAACCAGATTTGTTAGGATTTGATAGCATTTAATCACTGTGCCTACAGGTCAAACTCTTAGACTTTTGTCATACAGTTAATGAATGTACTTTGTCACACAGTTAAACAATGAATGTACTGAAAACTCCTTACTTATCAATATATATATATATATATATATATATATATATATATATATATATATATATATATATATATATAATGTTGAATCTTATCAATCAGTGAATTAACTAACTCCAAGGGTCATGGCAGAATGTTGGCATAATAACTGCCATATCATTGCAGAATTTTATTGCCTGTTGTGATGACCGTGCCCTGGCCCAGCAATCAAGGAGCCTCAATCCTCACCACTAACACCGGGGAGGTCATCTCCTAGAAGAGGAAAAGATAACTAATACACACAGTAAAGTACAATTTCCTTTAATTGCACACAGAGATCACAGTCAGTCTGGGGCTGGCTGCTCTCTTGCTCACCAGGTCCCCAGTAAGACTCCCCACTGGCACAGCTATAGGGTGCAGGTCTCAGCCTAACTGGGCAAGCTAGGACCTCCCGTACCCTCTCCGTCCAAACAGCGCTTTGTGTCCCTGCCCAAGTAGCTGACACAACACACACACACTTTGAGATAAGTATTTATACAACTTCACAGACACTCCTGGGAAAGGCTGACACAGATTCTCCAGCTGTGCCCCTTTACCCAGACTATACGGTAGTAATTACTGCCACCACCCAGTTAATAATATCAGCTACTAAAAGGCCCTTAAAAGGGTGTCCAGATATTATTACTGTGCAATATTAATATCCAATGGTAATGTGACTATACAGTCTAAGGCTTATTGGAAGGGCTTAGACAGTAAACTCCAAATACAGTAGGACAGGTCTGGTTTCGAAGAAAAATACCTAATTAATCTTTACTAGCTTTAACTATTCCTACAAGATATCACAGTGCTACAAACATACATGTGAGCATAAGCTGAGCGCTGATAAGTTAAGATGTCCAGATCAAAATGCCCCTGGTGTCTTGTGAGAAATAGAATTTAAACATTACTAACAAACATGTCTCTAAGGCCCTCCCAAAATTACATCATTTTGACACATAGAGTTTTCCCAGTATTCATATTGCATCTTCCTAACACCTGGTCTGAGTTCTCAGGCCACAAACTGCATTATTTAGCAATCTAACACCTCCTCAGAAACCTGCAACGATACAAGACATTTCACGTGTATATGTTAACAGAAACTAAAGCAATAAAAGCATCTTCCACATCTAAATTCTAGTCATAAACTTTAGCCTAAAGCAATGGGCATGAAATCTTCATCCGACCGCCCTCAGGCTGAATTCGAACATGAAAGGATACAACATGCTTCACTGGGCCAGTAGAGTGCAATGTCGTTACATATTTTGCAGTTCCACATTTCACAATGTTTTCTTACATTTAAAACACAAGCCTGTATTTTACATTTATTTATACAGTTGATAGAATTATATATTAAATTCTATTTGACTAGGCTGGCAGCCTTCGCCCATCTCTCCCCAGTCATCACATCCCCCCCCCCGGGGGAACTTAAGCAAGTTTTTCAAGTGCCCCTTGAGAAACATCGCTTGAGAGTGTCAGGTCTATCTGGGTGTACCTCACCCCATTCCCTGTCTTGAGAGCCCATATGCATTGGCATTGCTACTCCCACTGCAGTGCTGCACTGACATATCATATGCTTGCAACCCCAGACTCCATCTTAGCCACTTGGCATTTTGCTGACTGTCTCTGTTTAACCATGTTGGAGGGTTGTGATCTGTCATCACAGTGAATTTCCTTCCATACAGATAAGGCTGAAGTTTTTGTAGTGCCCACACTATAGCTAGACATTCCTTTTCTACCACTGCATAGCATTCCTCCATGGGTTGGAGCCTATGACTGAGATAAACCACTGGGTGCTCTTCTCCCTCTGAAGAAATCTGGCTAAGTACAGCCCCCACCCTATAGTTTGAAGCATCCACCTGCACAACAAATTCTTTGCTATAGTCTGAACTGGCTAACACAGGGGGTCCTCCCAAAGCTTCCTTAAGCTTCTGAAATGCCTGCTGACATGCTGGGGTCCACACTACCGTATCTGGCCTGATGTTCATCGTGTTACTCTGCTGCAGTCATCACACTTGGGTTATCTTGTCGTCAGGTGGTCCCGCAGTCTGCCTGAATTCCAAAGTCTTGGTCCGGCGTCAGTTGCTGTCGCTTCTTCCCTGATGTCAGTGTGCCAGGGGTATATATAATGCATCCAACACCATTTTCTTCAGTCTTTCTTGCTGCGCGGTGCCCAAAGCAGAAGCAGTTCGCAAGTGCCGGTCAGCCAACTCCTGAGATTTTCAAAGTTGAATTTCAGATCCAAAGTCTTCAATAAAGCTAAGTACCCTGTTGGGGAAACTTTTCTTCCCTCAGACCGATGTCAGAAAAAGTTAACAATTGTATTTCTTGTGGGAAGCAAATACCTCATAAGGATTTTCATTCTTACTGTATACCTTGCCTAGGCCCAGACCACGACGTCACTGGTTGTCACTTTTGTGCTAGGTTCAATAAGCGTACTATAAAAAGATGCTTTGATTTCGCACGACACTACTTCGGTAGAAAATTTAACTACACTATGCCGTCGGAGCAACTGACTACCGGCATGCACAAAAAACCACAAGGATAAGGACAGGCAGCCTAGACCCAAGCCAGACTCCGAGGCCTCGGCTGGGCTGGTCTCCGGTTCACCGGTTTTCAGTGAGGCTCCTACGCAGCCCCTGGCTACCGCAGATTTGGAACCCGAGACTGCTTCGGTAGCCTTTGGCGGAGAGTGCTAGGCTGACGCAGCCATTTTATTTAGCCCCTACCGACGACACTGCAGAAAGAGATGTCGGTGCTGCAGAAACACCTTTGGTTTCTGAAGGCGTTTTCAGACCGACGACGCTCACCATAAAAACGTATCCTAAGCTTAAGACTCCTATTAAACCAAAAAAGACTGCACTTCAGTCTGCAGTTCAAGGCCCCATGCCTAAGAAACAGATGCTTAAAATGGCGGAAGATTTGATCTCTTTAATCAGGGGTTCCCAACCCCCCCCCCCCCGACAAAAGGCCTAGACAAGAGGAAGATTATGCCTCCTCTGATCAAGTGTCTATTTCCTCAGGCTCCTCTGAGGACCAAGATTACTCTTTTCCCCCTTATGAACATTCTGATGCTGAGGATTCCATTCCTTCAGCTTCTCCCCCTGAAGACTACTCCTTTGGGGAAACTTTACACACTATCAGGGAACATTTTCACTGGGAAGGTCAGGACTACTCTGACTTAAAGAAAAGGCTCAGAGAGTTTCTTTTACTCCCCAACACAGACCTCTTGCCATCCCCCCAGTTTTAGACATTGTGGATGATGTTTACTTAGAATCTAGTTTGAATCCAGATTCTCTGCCTCCTGCTCCAGCCAAACCAGACAGATATTATAGAGTGCCTGACTCCCACAAATTCCTTTATAAAAGCCCTGTTGCTGATCCAGAGACTATCTCCCAGGGTCCCAAAGGGGCTAAGGCTTCTATGGCAAAAAATCCTGTACCCTCTGAAAGGGACTCCAGAGCACTAGACAGGTGGGGGAAAAAGGTTTACACCTCAGCCACTCTAGCTATGAGAGCACTAAATTGTCAATTTCACATGCTAAAATATCAGCAATTTCTAATGTCTCAGTTAAGACAAAAAATGAGCATACTCCCTCAACAGTCTGAATTGAAAGAAATGCAGGATCTGTTGCATGCAACTGAACAGGTGGGCAAACATACTTTACAATGTGGGTTTGATTCTTTAGAGGCTTCCTGCAGAGCAGCTGTCACTGGGTCTGTTATATGTAGGCATGCTTGGTTAAAGGAACAAACTCTGCCTGATCATGTAAAAGCAAAGCTTCTAGATGCTCCCTTACAGCAGGATGTCCTATTTGGAGTTAAAGCAGAAGAAGTCTTAAAGAAAATGGAGGATAAGGCAAAATCTATGCAGACAGTCAAAGATTTTTTACAGGTACAGCCCCCTTGCTTCAGCAGAAATTGGCCAACAAAAAATTGCTACTTTCCAGCTACTGACAGACCACAGAGGGGTAAATACAGATGCCCAAGAGGCAGAGGGCAACCACAAGCCCAATACAAACCTCAACAATGGGGCACTGCAACACAGAAGGGAGGAGAAGACAGGCCCCAAACTACTAGAAGGCAAACTCAATGACTTACACCTCATATGGCCAAGCAACACTCTCTTGACAGCTCCCTTTGGAGGAAAACTAACACTTTTTTCAGTCAACTGGCACATCGTCACAAAGGACAAATGGGTCCTAGACATAATTTCACGAGGATACAGATTCCATTTCCACACCTTGCCAATGAAAAGAGGAATGCCAAACCTGCCACAAAATCAATGGGCAGAGGCACAAAAACAAATTACAGCTCTCATGGACATGAGAGCCATTCAACTGGTACCTACACGGGAGCAAGGCCAAGGATTTTACTCAAGACTCTTTCTAGTCCCCAGAAAGGACAATGCCTGGAGACCAATTCTGGACCTTTCAATTCTAAACACCTTCTTACAAGTACCCAAATTCAAGATGCTAACACTACAGCAGCTTCTTCCCATGTTGGGCAAGAAAGCATGGCTAGTAACGTTGGACCTCAAGGAGGCATACCTGCATGTCCCTATCAGACAAAGTTGCAGAAGATACCTCCGTTTCATTGCAGGTTCAACCCATTACCAATTCTCTGCACTGCCCTTTGGCTTATCCACTGCGTCCAGGGTCTTCACAAAATGCCTGGCACCAGTAATTGCATACTGCAGACAAAGAGGAATTCAAATATACCCATACCTGGACGACTGCCTCATCCAAGCAGAAAGCAAGGACATCCTCTTACAACATCTGGCTTTTGTAAAACATCTTCTAAGTTGCCTGGGGTACACAGTAAACGAAAAGAAATCAAAACTAGTACCCTCACAAAATATGACATTCCTGGGTGCCAGCTTGAATACAACGGCCCAGAAGGCTTATCTGATGCCAGACAAACAACTACAACTGACTCAATATTTCAAAACAATGGCAACAAAGACCCAACTCCCTGCAAGAAAAATTCTGCAGGCCTTGGGCTTCATGGCATCTTGCATACTACTAATACCATTTGCAAAGCTGCATATGAGGAAATTACAGTGGTACCTAAAAAGTGTATGGTCTCAACACAGCCACAGCTTGGACACAATGATATCTCTCATTCCCTGCCTTCAACAAGAGTTTCTATGGTGGTCACAGGCATGTCACCTCAACAAGGGTCAGCCTTTCACCTTGCCCCCAGCCAGGCAAACTATGACAACAGATGCATCGGACTACGCCTGGGGGGCACACATGGCAGGACAGTGCGTTCAAGGCATATGGACTGCAGATCAAAGGAATCTGCACATCAATCAAAAAGAGATGCTAGCTGTACAGAATGCTCTGACAGCCTTCAAGAACCTATTACATCCAGGACAACTTACAATAAGGACGGACAATACCACAGTAATGTGGTACATAAACAAACAAGGGGGTACACACTCCTACCCTCTATGCAGGCAAGCAATGACCTTGTGGAACACAGCACTGGCTTACCAAGTTCAGTTACAAGCTCAATTCCTGCCAGGAAAAAAGAACACATTGGCAGACGACCTCAGCAGAAACATCATGGATCCCCATGAGTGGAAACTGGATCCACAAGTATTTGCAATGATAACTCAAAAATGGGGCCTCCCAGACATAGACCTGTTTGCCAGCCCCCAAAACTATCAGCTAACAAAATTTTGTCCAAGGACACTTCACCATCAAGCTTGGAAAGTGGATGCACTCTCATTCAGTTGGAAAAACCTGACAGTATATGCCTTCCCTCCATTGCCTCTTCTCACAAAGGTGCTTCTGAAAGTCAGAAAGGAGAGACCACGACTGATACTCATAGCCCCAGACTGGCCACACCAGCACTGGTACCCACTATTAAGGAATATGGCCCAGGGCCCACCTTGGATTTTACCACAAATTGCCCATTTGCTCACACAGCAAAACAATCAGATTCTACACAGCCAGCTCAAAACCTTAAATTTGGCTGCATGGCAAATCACCTAAGCATCCAGCCAGCTCCTCTTCCTCAAGCAGTTATGGATGTTATTCTGGAAGCTAGGAGGCCCAGCACCAGGAAGGCCTACTCAGACAAATGGAAAAGGTTTTGTGCCTGGAACCAAGCTAAAGGCCAAAATACCCTTCAGCCTCACATGCCTCAGATTCTACAGTATTTAACTGAGATGTTGCACAGAGGACTATCTTTTTCTTCCATTAAAATCCACGCATCAGCTGTTTCAGCCCACTACAACACGGATCCACCCTTATTTTCACATCCACTTCTAAGGCAGTTCCTCAGAGGGGCAAAAAACATAGGCCCCCCAAAAGAGCACCTACACCAACATGGGACCTCAATTTTGTTCTGTTAAAACTTACGCTACCTCCATTGAACCAGCTTTCTCTGCTGATCTAAAGTTTATATCATGGAAGACTGCCCTGCTGCTAGCAATAACTTCAGCCAGAAGAGTCTCAGAGCTGCAGGCACTAATGGCAGTGGAACCTTTCCTCATTTTCCATCAAGACAGAGTTTCTCTACGAACTAATCCTTCCTTCATGCCTAAGGTGGCATCCAGTGTGGCTTTAAATCAAACCATCCACTTACCCACCTTCTTTCCAAATCCACAGAACAAAGGAGAAAGACTCCTGCATTCCTTGGACATTCACAGGCAACTTCGTTACTACTTGGATAAAACTAAGGTTTTCAGAAAATCTGACCAGCTCTTTGTATCCTATGCTACAGCTTCACAAGGGAAGGCTATATCAAAACAAACCATTTCCAAATGGATAGGACATTGCATTCATTTTTGCTATACCCATCATGGAAAACCAGTTCCTGCTACCATAAGGCCCCACTCTACCAGGGCAACAGCTACATCTACAGCCTTCCTCAGGG
The DNA here is from genome assembly GCF_019279795.1 of Protopterus annectens. Classification (NCBI taxonomy): domain Eukaryota; kingdom Metazoa; phylum Chordata; order Ceratodontiformes; family Protopteridae; genus Protopterus; species Protopterus annectens. Next base: position 923,911,655 of record NC_056730.1, read on the forward strand.
GGGTCCCAACCAAGGAGATTTTGGAAGCTGCAACTTGGAGTTCAGTACACACCTTCACCAAACACTACCACTTACCACTTTACTCTAAGACTAGAGCTGGCTTCACCACTGCAGTTCTGCAGGGCCTTCTAGCCTCCTCTAACCCTCTTTGACTCCTCCTCCCATCCTTAGCTTTGGGATTCTACCCAAGTGTGATGACTGCAGCAGGGTAACACGATGAACATAGTGCAGTTTTGTACCTACCATAAATGTAGATGTTCGAGTGTACACCCTGCTGCAGTCCAGGTTACCCTCCCTCCATCCCCTCTGATCTAACTGGCTAAATCTTTACAATACCTTCCTGATGTATTTGCTTATAGCTGGAGGGATGTTGTGTTTGTGCTAAATTTCTTAAATTGGTACTAATTACTGACCACCTTTTTGGGGGCACCTGACATCTGGGGCAAGAAAAACTGAAGAAAATGGCGTCAGATGCATTATATATACCCCTGGTGCACTGATGTTAGGGAAGAAGTGACAGCAACTGATGCCGGACCAAGACTTTGGAATTCAGGCTGACTGCGGGACCGCCTGATGACAAGATAACCCAAGTGTGATGACTGCAGCAGGGTGTACATTCAAACATCTACATTTATGGTAGGTACAAAACTATACTTTCTTCCTTGTCAGGTCTGTGAGGGGAGCAGCTATGGTACTATAATTGGGAACAAACTTTCTGTAGTACCCTGCTGTCCCTAAGAATGCCCTCACCTGCTTTTTGGTAACAGGTGCAGGCCATGCCTGAATAGCTTCCACTTTGGCAGGTTCTGGCCTTATCTTACCACTCCCCACTCTATGTCCTAGGTAGGAGACCTCTGCCATACCCACCTGACATTTGCTCGGCTTAATGGTCAACCCTGCCCTCTGTAGTCTGCCCAGCACCTCCCTGACATGCTGAAGGTGCTGTTGCCAGGAATGACTGTAGATAGCAATAGCATCCATGCAAGCAAGGGCAAACCCGCCTGCTCCTGCTAAGATATGATCTACCAGCCTCTGGAAAGTCACTGGGGCATTCTTCATCCCAAAGGGCATCTTTGTGAACTCATACAAGCCAAAAGGAGTCACAAAGGCTGACTTCTCTCTAGCACTGGGGGTCAAGGGCACCTGCCAGTAACCCTTGGTAAGATCAATGGCTGTAAGACACTTAGCCCCACCCAGCTGCTCTAGGGCCTCATCTGTCCTAGGCATGGGGTAAGCATCCGACTCTGTGTGACTATTTAATTTCCTGTAATCCACACAGAACCTGCTGCTGCCATCCTTCTTTGGCACCAACACCACTGGCAAGGCCCAGGGACAGTTGGACTCTTGAATCACCCCTAGTTCCAACATCTCCTGTACCTCTTCCCACAGAGTCTGTTTGACTCTCTCAGGCACCTTATAAGGGGCCTGCCTGATAGGCCTTTGGGGTCCTGTATCCACCTGGTGCTGCACCATGTGGGTGCTCCCTGGTTTCCTGATGAACATGCCCCCAAACTCCTGCAACACTGCTCAGATTTCTCAAACCTGGGTAGGAGATAGCTGCTGGGACATTGCTACCCCTTCCACCGAGGTGTCAGCCCGAGCCTCACTGAGGAGATCACTCCCCAGATCTCCCTCAGACTCCTTCTGCAATCCACTGCAAATGCTCAGCACAAGGGCCTCCCTATCATGGTAAGGTTTCATCATGTTAACATGGTACAATTTGTGCCCCTGCCATCTGCCTAGCACTTCCACCATGTAGTTAACATCACATACCTTTCTTACCACATTGTAGGGTCCCTCCCAAACTGCTTGCAACTTGTTGTATCTGACAGGAATGAGAACCATCACCTACTGCCCTACAGCATACTATCTAGCTCGGGCATTCCTGTCATACCACACCTTTTTCTGTTGTTGGGCTTCTGTCAGGTTCTCCTGGGCCAGGCCCATGAGTTCCCTGAGCCTTGTCCTGAGGTTCAGGACATATGCCACAACAGACTCCTTGTGAGACGCACACTCTCCTTCCCATTCATGTCGAATTAAATCTAGAGGACCCCTCACCCTATGCCCATACAGCAACTCAAAGGGTGAAAACACTGTGGATTCCTGGGGAACCTCTCTGTAAACAAACAACAGATGGGGCAAACATTTGTCCCACTTCCTCTTAAACTGATCTGCAAATGCCCGTAGCATGGACTTGATTGTAGAGTTTAACCTCTCAACAAGACCATTAGTCTGGGGATGGTAGGGGGTGGTCTTCATGTGCTTCACCCCACAGGACTTCCACAGACAAGCCAGCAAGTCTGACATAAAATTGGCACCTCTGTCAGACAGTATTTCCTTTGGGAAACCTACCCTGCTGAAAATCTCTAGCAGAGCATTTGCCACCTTCTCTGCCTCAATGGAGGACAAAGCCACTTCCTCAGGGTATTGTTTAGCATAATCTACAATCACTAGGATATACTATTTCCCTGTGGAACTTAGGGCACTCAGAGGACCCACAATATCCATAGCTACCCTCTGAAATGGCTCCTCAATTACAGGCAAAGGCATCAAAGGAGCTCTCACCTTGTCTCCTGCCTTGCCTACCTTTTGGCACTGCTCACAGGTCCTGCAGTACCCTGTTACATCTCTGGAAATTCCAGGCCAATAGAAGTTTTACATAATATGCCTCTTTGTACATTTTATGCCCATATGACCTGCAAAGGGAATATCATGGGCTATGGCTAGAAGCGCCAGATGGTAAGCTCTAGGCACTACCAACTGCTGTACTCTCTCACCTTCTAGCCCTCCCTCAGGGGTCCACTCTCTGTACAGTAACCCTTTGTTCCAGTATACAGAATCCCCCTTCCCTTGAGAATCAGATGCCTCCCTAGCTACCTGCCTCAGGCCTTGCATTGTAGGGTCTGAGAGCTGAGCCTGTCTCAAGTCTCTCCTTGTAACCCTTCCTAGCTCCCCTTTCACAGGAAGTTTGGCATCCTTTGACAGCGGTGCCTCACTGTCAGCCTGGGTACTACTACTCACCTCTACCTTTGCAGTTACCCTGTCCAAGGGAACATCAGTTCCCACAAGCAGCTGTGGCTCACATTCAGTCTCACTGCTACAGAGCAGCTCACTCCCTGAAGTAACCACCTCAGCAGTCCTGGCTGGAAGTATGCAGTCTGTCTGGGTCTTCCCCCAGGCTACCAGACCCCCATGCTTGTCTCCTAGCCTCACTGCATGTAACTGCATAAGTACATAGTACTGCCTCATCCAAATTCTTCCCTTCTCAGGACATCTGCAGGATGGTAGTTCCATACCCCTGTTGTGTCAAGACAACACACTGCTGGCATTTTGTCTTTCCCACTTACCGGCTCCCTCACCTTTGGTTCCCCACCTTGCCTCCACAGACACCTGTATGCCACATGGCCCCACTGGTTGCATTCAAAACATTTAACCCTAGCTCCTGGACGTGTACCTGGACTAGTGGCTTCTTCTGCTACTGGCGGATTCTGTTGGGGCAGTCTGTACTGCCCACCATGGGTTCCTTTAGTCCCATGAGCAGAACTAGGGGTCCCTTTCCTGTGCAGGACTACCCTGCTTACTAGGTATAGGCCTCCCTTCTTCCCCAACTCTTCTGAAGTAGCACACTGTCTATCAGCTAACCAGATCCTCATGCCCTCAGGCAAAGTGCTAAGGGCTTGTTCCCTTACCAAAAGGTCTGTCATCCCTTCAAAAGTGGTGACCCAACATCCACTCACCCAGCTATGAAAATAAGTGCTCAGTTCAACAATATATTCACATACATTTTCATCTGCCTTGTGTCTATGCTCACGAAACTTTTTCATATACATTTCAGGTGTTAGCTTAAAACATTCTAACAAATGTATTTTTACAGCAGTATAATCAAAACAGTGTCATGCATTTTTGTTAAAGAAGTTACAGCTTTACCATGGAGTAAGGGGGTCAGGAACCGTACCCAGAGCCTTTGGTCAACTTCATACTGTTTACATAGCTGCTCAAACATATGAATGAAGCTATCAAAATTATCCCCCTCTTTAAACTGTGGAAGACATTTACTGATCTTTTGTGCTTCTGGGGTCCGGTTACTCCCTTCCCCTTTACCTCCATGACTCTGGCGAAGAGTTAGCATTTCCCTCTCATGCTTTCTCTGCCATTCCTTTTCTTCAGTTTCTAGGCTCCTCATTCTCTTGGCTGCTTCTAGTTCCATACGTCTGGCCTGCAACTCAAGTCTCTTCAGCTCCAACTGGATTTTTAAGTCCACTGCAGAAAAGTTGAGCTGTCCATTCTATGAGGATATTGTATCTCCACTGTCAGTCTGATTATCCTCCAGGCTGTTGTTTTCTGATGCAGCTGTAACCAAGGCTGCAATCAGGTCTGCCTTAGTCAGGTTTCCATGCACCAGCCCCCTAGCCTGGCACATCTCCGCCAGTTGGCTCCTTGTCAGTCTTCCATACTCTTCTGCTGACATGCTGCCTGCTCACCCTGACTAACACTAAGCTAACAAAAGAAATAAACAATTGTGATCTGAACTCTTGGTATACTGTGGATGTTTTAGAGTACAAAACACTTTTAGAGATCACTGTACATAAGCTACAGGAATTCGCTCTACCCACACCACTTCAAGCCAATTAGTATGTGAAGTAGATCCCACCACTGCCAAGCACTTGTGACGACCGTGCACTGGCCCAGCAATCAAGGAGCCTCAATCCTCACCACTAACACCAGGGAGGTCATCTCCTAGAGGAGGAAAGAATAACTAATACACACAGTAAAGTACAATTTCCCTTAAGTGCACACAGAGATCACAGTCAGTCTGGGGCTGGCTGCTCCCTTGCTCACCAGGTCCCCAATAAGACTCCCCACTGGCACATCTATAGGGTCCAGGTCTCAGCCTAACTGGGCAAGCTAGGACCTCCAGTACCCTTTCTGTCCAACCAGTGCTTTGTGACCCTGCCCAAGTAGCTGACACAACACACACACACTTTGAGATAAGTATTTATACAACTTCACAGACACTCCTGGGAAAGGCTGACACAGATTCTCCAGCTAAGCCCCTTTAACCAGACTATACAGTAGTAATTACTGCCACCACCCAGTTAATAATATCAACTACTAAAAGGCCCTTAAAAGGGTGTCCAATTATTACTGTGCAATATTAATAGCCAATGGTAATGTGACTATACAGTCTAAGGCTTTTTGGAAGGGCTTAGACAGTAAACTCTGTAAATATATAATGTTCTCGAAAGCATACTTCATCTCTACACAAAGCAGCCACAGATAGAAGGTTTTAAAAATATTTAATAATAAATAATTAAAACACAAGACAAAACTACTACACCACAGAGATATCTAAGAGTTCACAGATCACACAGAAACTTAAAATAATACAGTAGGACAGGTCTGGTTTCAAAGAAAAATACCTAATTAATCTTTACTAGCTTTAACTATTCCTACAAGATATCACAGTGCTAAAAACTTACATGTGAGCATAAGCTGAGTGCTGATATGTTAGATGTCCAGATCAAAACGCCCCTGGTCTCTTGTGAGAAATAGAATTTAAACATTACTAACAAACATGTCTCTAAGGCCCTCCCAAAATTACATCATTTTTGACACTTAGGTTTTCCCAGTGTTCATATTGCATCATCTCTGAGTTCTCAGGCCACAAACTGCATTATTTAGCGGTCAGGTGATCCGCTGTGGTGACCCCTAACCGGGAAAAGCCAGAAGAAGTTCTCTAAAAATTCTAAAGTCGCTGTTTTTAGAATTTTCCATCTCACTTCAAACATAAGCTTTTGCTGCCCCAGACGAACCCCCATCGCATTTAATCTGCTCTCTGTATAAAGTAGAGGCATTGAAAAGGAAATATCTATTACGTTTGAAAAGATGAGTGTTACTTCAGCAGATCTGAATTGGTTCATTTTTCCTTTTGCTGCTACTCTGTTTATATTAAGGTTTATATCCACTTGAATCTGGCTACACTTGCCATTTATGGCTGAACAGTTGAATCAGAAGATTCTTGAGCAAAAACAGCAACTTTATTCTTACACCGATACTGTGCATTTTCATATAATGTAGCATGCAGATGCATTATATATTGAATCTCACTAAGAGCAGGAAGTTTAAGCATTTTTTATAAGCAGTTAACTAAGGGCAACCTACTATGAGGTAGCTACATTGTTTACAAAAGGAGGGCAAATGGTGGTATTAATCCTTACCAATGGAGTTCTTGTCACACACTGTTTTTGTAACTAGGTAGGTGGAATGATGTTGCAACAAATTGATCCACTCCATAGACATTGCATGTTCAAAAGCAGATAGTGAAACAGTCCTTGATCAAGGTCAGTATGAACTTTTACATTTCACTTTTCACAATGAATTAGGACGCACATTTAACAGAAATTGAAGGATGCCTAGTATTGAATAGTTATATCAGACTGACTTGTAATTGCAGTTAGAAAAGCACTTATTAAAAATATAGAGGCACATAATAATCTCATGTTCAACACTATTTATGTTCTTACAAAGCTATGGTTCTACTACACTCTGGGTGGTGCCTTACTACCTGCTTATATGGAGAGATGATAACGTATTTCTTTCTGCTGTTAATGCGTCTTCTCCCAACAGCCATCCTTACTACTTTCTCTCATTGCTTAATTACATGAGGTTATCAATGAGGACTCTTTTGTGACCCTTTCTTTCATTGTTGTCACTACTTCCCTACCACTTGTGTACTTCCCTGAATTTTGCATCTCATATCTATTATTTTGTGATACATGCTAATGCATTTCTGCTGCAGTGTTTGAAAAGTACCTCTAGTAGTGACTTTTGTGTATGAATTGTTTCACTTTAATTTCTTGTGTTTTAACCCAGTGGATAAGCGTGCATCATGCTGTTCCCACTACCGATGGATTATATCAGCAAACAGGTTAGAGGAGCCAGGTCAACAAAACTGCTGTATTCAGATGATGTCACTCTACAAACTGACTGAACAGAAACTTCAGTGAATGATAGGAAAATAGAATGCATAGCTGAAAGGCACATGGGATGAAACAAAGTATAAAGAAGTTAGTGATCATGGCAGCAAATTGGAGAGATTAGAAGAAGCTGGAACCTGGAACAAAAGAGGAAATTGTGCAACAGGTTAACAGATTCAAGTATCTGGGATATATGGTTGTGAAGAAGGGATATCTGAATGAGGAGGTCAAAGCTAGAATCAGAGGTGCCACGACCAACTCTCACAAAGGGTAGTATGTGATAGAAGAATGCCAAACAAGCCAAAAAGTACGATATACAAAACAGTGGTGTGACTAGTATTTCTGTATATCACAAGTACCTGGACACCGAAGGCAGAATAGCTGTAGAAGCTTGAGGTGACAGAGAAAAGTGTCTGGCAGAGATATAAAAAAGGCAAGAGCAGATGAGGATGTCCAACCAAGAGAAGTGTGAATTGCAGAGAGAAGATATGCGATGTAAGGTATGACTGTTGAAGAACACATGAGAATGGTGCTGAAGTAGAAAAGATGTAACCAGTTGATGAAATAATAGATGTAATAAAATGTGAAAGAAGATGATAACTATGATGGATATTTTTGCATAATCAGCCAAAAAAAAAATCAAACTATCCTTTTCAGACTTTATGTGACAACATGTCAAGTAGTTTTACAAATACCATTTGTTCAAATACATCTTGCTTTATAACAGCTGCCAACTGTAAAAATTGTTCAACATGCATTTATCATAAGGGACAAAATTCTCCACATCCCTATGCAGGAGACTGCGTCACTGTGTCACCCTTGACATCCACATCCCACCCCCACCCCCAGTAAGGAAACCTCTGTAAAAAACTTCTCCAAAGCCAACTTCATGCTACTCAAGTCAGAAGTGACAAATGTCATGACACCCATACAGACGGGATCTGAAAGTTCGACTGCTGAATCCTACACTAAGGTACTGTATGAGCACATGCACTCGTGCATGAATCATGCCATCCCAAATACAGCCAAGATGCTCTCCTCCAAAAAATGGAAGCCAATCTGGTGGACCCTGCCATAAACAAACTATACAACAGAAGGAAGAAACTGTTGCGTAAAAGAGGAAAATCCCAGGATTTAAAAAACTCCCTTACCAGCCTTAGTAAGAAGCTGAGATACCTCATAAACTCTACCAAAGCTAGTTACGAAAATAAAATTGCTAAAGATTCCAAAGACAACCACAAGGCATTCTATAGTTTTGTCAAGAATCTAAAAGGCAATGTTCAGATCTGCTCTGAGCTAAGAGAATGGCATTAAATATACTGATCCCAAGGATATTGCCAATATCCTGGCAGATCGATTTAGTGCCAACTTCATCCCCCTCTCACCCCCTAAAGGGCCCATCTCAATACTAAAAGATTGCCAAATTCTGGTAATCACGACCACACAGGTAGAAACCGCACTTTCCAAAGCTAAGAATACAGCATCCATGGGACCAGATGACATCCCAGGCTGTGTATTACATGAACTACAAAATGAACTGGCACCTCACCTAAGTGTCATGTTTAATCATAGCCTCACCTCAGGCTTCATGCCCACTGAGTGGCACACAGTTACAGTTTTCCCACTCCACGAGGGGGGATCCACCATGGATCCCGGGAACTACCATCCCATCAGTCTGACGAGCTGATCTGCAAGGGTATGGAAAGCATTATCATGGAACTTATAAACAAAGACATTGGCAACCTTCAAACACTGGACCCCCACCTAGTTTGGGTTCGTGAAGGGCCGATCTTGTCTCTTGAACCTGAATGACTTCTTCATACCAGTCTCCAGAGCTGTGGACAAGGGTAAGGCGGCCCACACAGCCTATCTGGACCTTGCCAAGGCCTTCGACACCATCCCCCACTCTGGAATCATAGATAAACTTACTAAGCTGGGCATAAGTCCCTACATCACTCGATGGGTTGCCAACTGGCTTACTGACAGAACCCAGACTGTAAAAATAGCCGACTCCAAATCCAGCGCCAGACAAGTGACAAGTGCAGTACCTCAGGGTTCAGTCCTAGGACCGCTCTTGTTTGGCATCTACTTCTCTGAAGTACAGGCCAACACTAAGGGACTCTGGCTAACAAAGTTCGCAGATGACTGCAAACTGTGAGCCATTATTGAATCCCCAAATGATGGGGATATTCTACAAAAGGGACTTACAGAAACAGATGCTTGGTGCTAGAGCTATGGGCTCAAGCTTAATGCCAAGAAATAGTTATCCCCTTTGGGAAAAACCCTGTATCCATGAATTACCACATAGGTGGCAGTACACTAAACACCAAAAGTGTGATGAGAGACATAGGGACACAGGTGGGCAGTGGTCTCACCTTTGATAACCACATTGCCACAATAGTCAGGAAATCCTTCTATGTGGCACACCTCATCAATAAATGCTTTTCAAAGGAGGTCATTGTCCCACTGTACTCATCCCTCATTAGACCCGTTATAGAGTACAACGCCCCATTTGGTATGTACCTCACAAGACATCTGGAACAGCTGGAAAGGCTGCAGAAATACCTCACTAAAAGAATCACAGGCCTAAATCAGATGCCCTATGCTGACCGTCTATAAAAACTCCAGCTATAATCTGTGGCATATCGTCTACTCAGAGGCGATCTCTGCTTAACATACAAAGCCATGTCAAACCCTGAGCTGTTGGACATGCTCCAATTAAAGAAATCCCAATCCCTCAGAGCCACACGCTCCAGGGATCCAAACCTTGTCATCACAATGAACAAATCATGGTGGAGGGATAGGTTCCTGACCCAGACATTCCCCATACTCTGGAATAGACTGCCCATACATGTCAAGCAGAGCGCCTCCTTGGCCCTCTTCAAAAGGAACCTTGACAATTGGATGGGAGATAGGAAATTCACCCCGGGGGATCATTTCAGTCACCCTGCTAGACAGGGGTCCAGGGAAGTAAATATTGTGGGAAGAAATATCCAGGGAATTGTTATGGCTAGGCTTGTATAGGCCCTATTGCCGATAGCCTAGTAACAACCTATGAACCTAAGAATCTATGAACTTGAAACTAAGATTTTCATATAATCAACTCTGGTATACTTTTCCATCTAAGGGAAAAGTTAAGACCACAAACTTGTGTTATCTTTGACACTGCATGACAATAGAGTATGAATACATATTAGGAGAGGCGTGTGGTAACTGCACAGCAGCACAATGGTACCATGAGTGGCACTGTCACCTTACAGCATGAGGTTCTTCGGTTTGATTCTTGGTTGGTATACCATCAATGCAGAGTCTGTGTGTCCTTCCTTTGGACATGCCAGTTTCCTCCAGGTACTCCACTTTCCTCCCACCTCCCAAACAAGTGTGGTGGCTGGGTTGGGGCATCTAAATCGTGTGCACACAGAGTGTGTGTGTGTGTGTGTGTGTGTGTGTGTGTGTGTGTGTGTGTGTGTGTGTGTGTGTGTGTGTGTGTGTGTGTGTGTGTGTGTGTATGTGTGTGTGTGTGTGTGTGTGTGCATGTGTGTGTGTGTATGTGTGAGTGATATTGAAAAAGGGCTGGCAGTCTCTTTCTGTTCCCCTTTTGCTTATCATTGTTTCCTGCTTTTTTAGTTTCCAAAGTGTTACTCTATGGTGAAATTGTAGCATCATAATTTTAAAGATTGTGTAGGAATATATAATATCCTTTCCATTTATAAATTTATACCTATGGTCTATGTTGTTTATTGTGGTATTCAGTTGCGTTATTTTTGTGTAAGTTACTTGGCTCTAAATCTTTGTATATGCAAAATATCTGCCATTATTCTTTTATTAAATTGAACTTTATTAATATTTTTGAAACTGAAAATGAAACATACCAGCAATATACAACAGTTAAGTATGGGAATACGTAAACCCATCAATGATATTTACACATCAACTTTATATATCAGCCTATACCATACAATTTAGTCATATAATCAGAACTCTATCATTAAGTCATTGTGTAACATAAGTTATATTCTTGAAAAAGTCTTGCCCAGCCTGATAAAAAACTTACTCCTGCCATGCATATTTGAATAAAAGGAGGATTCTTCTGACATGCCTTCTGAGATATTGTCTTACATTCGTATATGGTATTGCACATGAGGTTCCCACTTTCTTGTAATTAAAGTCTTTATTGCACTTGAAAGCATCCATTCCACCTTTCCTGCCATTATCAGTTGTTTTGTAATCCAGTATTGCATTATATACCTAGCAACCAGAACTCCCAGTTTTATAGCACCACTGACCTCTTGATCTTGTACAGTAAATTTGTTAGGTCTACCCAATATTTCTGTGCTCTTTGACAATCCCATTGCATGTATACTATTCTTGCCTTAGAATTTCCACATATCCAGAAATTCATTTAGGTATCCCCCCTTCAAGGTTTCTAAGTTTTGTGGATTGTAACACCAGTCATAGGTCAGGCTTAGTTGCCGGTCTTTGTACTTGTAACACTTACATAACTTGTTTGCAGCCTTCCTTACTTCTCCCCAGACCTCTGTATTCAGATCAAGACCTTACACTTACACCTATATTTATTCTGTTCTCTCCTCAACTGTTTTGCCTTATTTTCACACAGGTCCCTGTAAATAGTGCCTGCTTTCCCTTTCTAAATTGACTTCCATTTCCTCCACAGTAGCAGATTCTGCAACTTATTTTTTAAGTTCTGTGTTTGCCCCCAGATAGCTTTTATTTGATTGATTGCAAACCATTCACCCTCTTCCAACGTGTGCTGCCCATGGTTGTATCTACTTCCTGCACCTTTTCTGTGCTTCTGGAGGTGATTCCATGTAACTATACCTTTCAACTTCCATTTTTGTTGTATCAACTGGTGAAGGACCTTGAGAATAAGTGGATTGTACCATATGTAAGTAGATGGGCCTATGCCCCATTTACTATCCTCTAGCTTAAGGGCCTGTTCCCCCCATTTCATTAACAAGTCCTTTCAGATAACTCCACCATATCAGTACTTTAGAGCTTGTACTGCTGTCACATCAGTTGAGAGTAAGTCAATACTTTGAGCTAAATGGAATACGAGAATATATGTGAAAATATCCAGAAACAATGAGGAATGTTTACTTTACACATTGATATCCTTTTGTCTATATTTCCAGACTATTCCTTTACACTTTGTTTGCATGCTTGTTATGATTGGATGGACAGATTCTATCAGTAGATATCTAATTAATGTGACAGTCGTGGTAATAGCATTGTAATAATTTCCTGTATTTTCTCTTGAATTGTCAGAAATCAAAAAGTACTTAATTTTGGTATTGATTCTAACTTTATTTTCTTTTTATGATTGACCATGTTCATATTTCATGGATCTACCTAGGATTCCTCCATTACTAATCCTAAATATTTAGCTTGGGTCACCACCTTAAAGAGGACAGTTGATAACTCCAGGGGTTACTTTGCACCAGTTGTAACCATTGATGTTTTGATTTCAATGCATTTCAGCCCCAAGGCCTTGGTGAAGTTCTTAAATACTTGCATGATCCCTTGCCAGATATCATGAAGATTCCCTGCAATAAGCATACAAATAGATAGAATTTAGTCTTAATGTCTCCATCTTTGTCCATCTGATTTAAAATGTGTCTTATCTTGTAGGCTAATTCTTCCATCAGCAAAATAAAAAGATTATGGTAGAGTGGACGACCCTGACAAGTTCCATGCAAGATGTGTCCTGTCTCAGATAGTCTGCTATTAACACTAACCCTAAAAGCTAGTTTTGAGTACAGATGCTCTACCCAGCAAAGCTACCTGCTTTCGACATGTGAGTACTTTAGTACCTGAAATAAAAAGCCCCAGTCAGCAGTGCCTTCTTCATGTCAAATAAAATAACTGCTGCCTTTCTCCCTTTATCTAAGGATTGCTGAAGAAACACTGACAGTGCCCATCAGGTAAGACTGATGGAGCATCCCTTTACAAAGCAGTACTGTGCCAGCTCGATGATTAGTGGGATATATGCCGCAATCCTATTTACTATTATTTTAGTTAGGATTTTCTGGTCTACATTGACCAGAGACTGTAGTCAAAACTAACCTACCTTTGCAATGCCTGACTGGCTTTTAGGGAGGACTGTGATTGTGGCCTGGTTACACATGGAGTAAATCTTCCCATCATGACTCATACAGTTGAACAGCTAAGCTAAGGCTTTTGGGATTTTGCTGTCCTCCCCATTTATATAATTCTGCTGGGAAACTGTCTGGCCCAGCTACCTTGTGAAGATTAAGGTTAGCTATAGCGTTTTCTAACCTCTCTTACCATGGTACAGCTATTTAGACTAAGTATCTATTTCTCCCTAATCTTGTTTAACGTAGTAGCCTGGAAATCCTGTGACTGTACATCACATGCATGGCTAGTCCAATGTCGCTCAATATATTTCCTAAATTCTTTTCTGATACTCTTGTTTTTGCTTACCAAGTTCCCCACCAAGCACCTTATGCATTGCACTGCTTGCTTTTCTTTGTAGTGCTTAAAGGCCCAGCCTATAACCTTAGGATCTCTTTCACCCATGAGCCATAGTAAATCCCTTTTTTTCATTAATTCAGTTTCTGCTTGGAAATTTTTCTAGAAACTGCATTTGCACTTCTGCCTCCTCCATTTTTTTGTCTCAAACATGCTGTGTTCTTCCTTGTTTTAAGTATTTCTTTCTGTAACCCCCTCCCAACTGCTGCTGTTTTTGTGCTATCAGATTTTGATATATCGTTCTCTCTCTTCCCTCTTTTCTTCCATCAATACATCCATGAGAATCGCTTTGCATCCTTCTCTCCGTAAAGTTCGTATTGTCTCCCTACCCTTCATGTTCCATTGTAACAGATCAGTTACAACTTCTATAAGGACTTGCTTTTCCTCCCTTGTATCCCACTTGTAATGTGCCCATCTCCAACACGTTGTGCTTTCTTGGGTCTTTGTTACTGTTTCATTGGTTATGGGCACATGATCTGACAAGTTAAGTTTCTTGATTTCCACTGTTGTCACTACCTCCAACATTTTCCTAAGCACTAGTAGCAAATCTGTAAGACTGCTTTGTCTGGTTAAGTCTCTTGAGAATGTAACATCTACCACCTACCTAGTTCTGGTGTTTCCACCTTCATAAATCCAAAAAATCATTTAACTTCATCCATTCCTTTAAGATCTTCTGTGAGTTTTTATGGTATCTCTTCCACCCATATAATCTATCTGCTCTCTGAAGCACTAGGTTAAAATCACCCATTAAAATGGCATAATCTACCCTTTTCTGAATTGTTTCACATTCTTGAAACATACTGTTAAAGCACTCTGCATCATCACTGTTAGGAGCATAGATGTCTCGAGTTGCCCATGAAAAGCCATTCATACTGCCTCTCCATAGCTCCCGTCTGCCCCTTTCACTGTGTTTCCATTCATGCGCCACTATGTTTAAACGTTTGTGGAAGCTAAGTGCAACACCGTTCTTTCCCCTCCCTGTTTAGGATTTGAAAACAATAATGGTTATTGATGTGAATGAAATGTACTGGTCTTTCTGTGAACAGGCCATGTGACAAGCTTTGCTTTGAAGCCTTCTTAATATTTTCTTCCTCCTTGCTGGATGATTGCTCTGTCCAATATTCCCTGATAAGATTTTTAGCATCAAGGTGTCTTCCTGTTGTATAATATTCCCTTGTGATCACTGAGTGAGTGGATTCTGCTGTTGACTTCCTTGCTGAAGATGAACCCCTTACCCCTAGATCCGGATCAGCCACTTGAGCCCACCTCAACCTCGGTGCTAATTCACACCTATGCTCAAGTCGGGGCCAGGAAGCTGATTTGTTACAAAGTGGAAAGCCATAGGTTAATCCCCACCCTATGCTCTCAGCAGCAGGCATTGATTAACATTGAATGATTGCCTGAGTACAGTGGTACACCAGTATTAACATGTTATTGATGTGTATTGCCTGTCTGTCTGCTTGTCGTAAGTGTTCATAACTTGACATCCTCTAATGCGATCATTCTGCTTCAAAGTGTGGTTGGATCATTAGAGAGCAATCATTATTTGCCTAACAGATATAATTAGAGTCACCCATGCAAGACTAACACAAGCTCTTATCTAGTTAACTCCAAATGCCCAGCTACTTCAAATTCACAATTTATTTTTTAAATGTTATTCTTTAAAGTAAAACTGCAAACTAAATATATTAAACAGATTCAAGAGTGCATTCCTCAAAGCATGAAAGACATGGATTTGTCCCACTTGCTTAACCTGTTGCAGTCCAGAATAACTCAGTTAGTCTTTTGTTCTATGAGTTACTTTAAACCAAGCAACACTGAAGCCAGTATTAACCATTGTTGCAGTTCAGCTGTTTGGGCTGCTTTTATTCAAGCTCCGCAGCCCTTTTGGTGACCAGCAGTATTCTTTGGTTGTGTCTGAAGAGTCCAAAAACATTTCTGATCACAACTTTTCCCCCTCTTGTCCTGTTTATAAAGAGATTAGTGCATTTTGTGTGCTGCCCTTCATGAAATTTGTTCTAGCTGATCTCGGTGTACCCCCTTGCTCTTATTGCTCTTTGGCTCGTCTCTTGGCCTTCAGAAAGTTGTTCTGATGACAATCCATCTTTATGCTCCTGTTTAAGTTCTTTATCTATATCCGTTGCTAGTCTAGACTTTCCTTTCTTACTTTTCTGTATGGCTGTAATCCAGCTGCTTCACAGAAGGTATCAATCAGGTCCCAAGAACAAACCTTCATGCGTGATAAAATTACCAACTTGTGTGATAATGGGGCACTTTGCTTGTACTTCGTCTTGGCCATTTCCCATTCCAGTTCACATTCTGAGATGTAATCTTCAAATTCTTGCCCCTTACATAAATTTTTTTTTGCCTGTTCTGTCTCCAGATTCCATCACCTTTGTTAACGAATACAGAAATACTTGTTCCCTGTCTGCTTCTACAGGTGTCTTACACGTCAGGTGCTCATGTTGCTTCTTATAGATGGACATCTGCTGTCTAAGTACATATAGTGTAGGGGAGTAATCCACTGAAAGTAGTACTTTGAAACTGTCCCGATTTACCCCATTGGACATACGGCTATATGTTATCAGCCAGTGTTGTGCCCTGGAATAATGCATTGCCATTAGTATATGTCAGGGAGGGGTCTATATTAGAACATCGAAGTTTCACAACGTTGAATGGTCTAATATCGACCCATATTCAGCAAAAGCTGAGAACATCGAACATACAGAACAGCAAATTTATTCCTAGGGAAAAGATTTGCTGTTCCAAAACACATACACACAACACAAGCACACCAAACAAACAGCAATCCACACACATACACCTAAAACTTACATCTAACCCTACACTAAACTGTACAAACACCACCAACTATCCACTTACCTTAACCCAAACCCTAACCCTATGGTCAGTCACTATCAATCACTCACCTCACCTGCGCCCTAAACCTAACTCACCTACCCCACCCTAACCCTCATGTCCACACAATCGCACACTTACCTGACCCACGCACTAACCCTAACTCACCTAACCCGCCCTAACCCTCACGTCCACACAATCACACACTTACCTGACCTGCGCCCTAACCCTAACTCACCTAACCCACCTTAACCCTCACATCCACACAATCGCACACATACATAATTCGCGCCCTAACCCTAACTCACCTGACCCGCACCCAATCGCACACTTACCTGAACCTGACCCGTAACTTTCCACCACAATGCTGAAAACAGTGAAGCTTCAGAAACGGACAACCAAATTTTTTCTCTAGGAAAAAAATTAGGTTTTCTGTCTTTTCGCTATTTTCAGCGTTCGCTGAATAGGGGTCGATATTAGAACATTTGAAGTTGTGAAACTTCGATGTTCTAATATAGACCTATCAGGGAGGATCTAAACTATGTTTTTTTAGGTGACCCTCTCAATTCAATTTTATTTCCATTGAAAGTTAAGTAGGAGCTTAACTTTAGCCTCAAAGAATCATTTTAATTAGTTGGATGCAAGTCTTTGTTGAGTATTGTTTCTGGGGTGCCTTTGACTCTTAATATTCACCCTCTGTGAACAATTCTCTAAGTCATCCATCTTTTCATTGTGGGTAAGTACTTCTTGCACCTTTTGTTGTTTTTCTATAGTTGTTGTCTTCTGTAATTGCTTTATTAACTGGGTCTGTTGCCCCATCAATTTCTGTGTCTCTGTAGTACAGCTCTGTTGCTTGTTTGTGGCCGCATGATACACTTCAATGTTAGCTACAACCAGAGACATTTTCTCAAACAATATTACCACGTGCTCCTCCAATGAAGCACTTTTGAATACTTCAAAGAGCCATGATTGCTCCACTTGATTGCTATCAATGTTGGTTGTAATGTTAATTTTGGGCACCCCTGCCTCTCAGTTAAATTATTTCAATTTCCCATTGCTGCAGAGCAAACATCTTAGGAATCGTCATCATGGGCTAGGCACACCCTTATATGTGCTGCTACTGGAGTAATTAACTGATGCAAAAATGTAACTGTTTGAATTGGACAATATCAAACACTGCTCAGAAAAAAAGTGGTGCTTTTTCTGAATTAGCTAAAGAAAAAAAAAATATATATATATATATATATATATATATATATATATATGTATATATATATATATATATATGTATATATATATATATATATATATATATATATTTTTTTTTTTTGCTATGATTAATGATAACCTTAGAGGTGATTATATTAAGCAGCAGGGGAGTAAAGTGGGTTGAACCCCCATTATAGGGAATGCAGAGATACCCCCCACATAAATAGCTAATTATGATTAAATGTCCATGTATGGGACAGAATTGTACATTTGTGCCAAACTGTTCACTGTTTTGGGGAGTCCTGGCTACTACACTGCTTGAATTAGCATGTTAGATTCTGTAAAAAAAATGTAGGTGTAATGTAGAAGTCAGATTAACACAATCCATACTGCAATTTAAACTGTACATTTCCGTTAATTATAAAACTAGTATTTTTAATCATCTGATTTGCAGTCTTCATTGTTTGATCTGTAAATTGTTTAAGTTTCAGTTTATAATAATAGAGCTATTCTGGCTAAATGGCTAATCACTATGCCAATGCCATATGGAAATGTAAGCAATGCACTGCATTTTTGAAACTTTCAATTCCCCCTCATATATCGCACGGCTTGCTCTAAAATGCAGTTTTTCAAGAATTATAACTCAGAGGAGTCATATAATAAAATTCCATAATGTACTTGATAGTTATTCTTCTTTAATAACAAAGTCAAAGTAGAGAAAATATTGTTTTCACATTATTCCTTTACGACTAAGCCATACATACAAACTAGTATTGTGTTATGTCTGTTTCATTTAGCATACCATCTATTGTCACACTTCATGCTCCATGCAGGCAGAGTGTAAACTGTAGCAACTGTTTGCTACATTTGTAGCAAGCAGTTTGTTACAATTTTTTTTTTCTTAAAGTAAAATGTATGCATTGAAGTGCTCCATGCAGGCAGGAATAAACTGTAGAGACTGTTTGCTACAGTTTAATAGAATAATTTTTTTAAATAAAATATATTAAAGGAAGGCTGGGGGTAGAGCACAGAAATGCGACCTGAATGGCTGGGTAAGGGGGGAAGGTGTTTGGCCACCTGGTTGGTGTAGATTAGGTATGTACAAGAGATGTGTAGATACACGTGTAATAAACTGATCACTTATGGCTTATTAGTGCTTTTTTTTTTTTTTTTTACTTTTGAAGAGCAGAGGGATGGGGCACTGATTCATAGTACCAGGCCAAAGCATTAACTGAACCATTTACAATTAGAAAAAAACAAACAATACTAAATATTTTCTTCTAAGTATGGTGTAGTTTGTACCATATTAACAGACATCACAAAACTAGAAGATGTTGACAGAGACAACATTATATCAAATCTTACAAGAAACATTTTTTTCTTACACAAATCCACAAAATTTACATAGGTATGTAGCTTCAGATATTTTGGAACCCAACCAAAGGGCCTGAAGCATTTGGCATTTTAAATGCTCAAGATGGTCAGTATGCAAGCTAGTGATGAATGCAGTCATAGTCAACAACTTTGACAGTTATCTCAGAAGATTAGGGCTAATGACTTACTTCATGTAGTACAGGGTTTGATTCCCCCAACCTTCATTTGCCTACTGTGTGACCTTAAGCAGTTCACTTAACCAGACAGTGCTTTGGAGGAATTTTGAATAGGCTGATTAATGGTCTCCTGGACTGCATGCCTAGTAACTACTTTTTCTTCTTTTGGCTTTTCCCAGTTAGGGATCACCACAGCAGATCACCCATCTGCTCATGATTGGCAGTGTAGTTTTACAGTGTCAAGCTGCCAGCCCGGCACCCAACCATCCACAGGAGATGCACACATGCACACACTCATGTCTAGGGCCAATTTAGAGTGTCCAGTCCACCTACAGCATGTCTTTGTGATGTGGTAGGAAACTGGAGCACCTGGAGGAAACCCACGTGACCACAGGGAGGGCATGCAGACTCCTCACAGAAGGCACCCCAGCCGAGGATCGAACGGAGAACCTCCTGCTGTGAGGCGGCATCGCTAACCACTGCACCACCGTGGCTGCTCCATACCTAGTAATTTAAAATGTTGTGTATATATCTATTGGTTAACTGCAGTTAATATTAGACATTGACAAAGGCCATTGGGCCGAAACCAGTCTGTTGACTGTGGTGTGACTTTATTAAAATTCTTTTTCCCTTCACAAATGGTGCTGGCTGTTTTTAGCTGTTTTACTATTGTATTGGTAAAGGCACAACTGTCTTTGAAAGGCATATACAGCTCTGGCTCCCTTTAATATTTTGTTTTCCAGTAACAGTGGGTTACTTGGCTACAAAACAAAATGAAGACTGCAGTTCTGTCCTCAGTGCAGAATCTGACCCACACAACTTTAGCCACTTTAAAGCATATTTTAGCTATTCAGTATTACAAATGAAAAAATGTTTTATTCTAAGGAATTCTAGTGGCCTTTGATTTATTGACAACTCAAAAGAAATATTTTGTAAAATGTGAATGCAACATAAAGAGCAGACTTTCAGAACAGTGTCCAAAATGAAGACTGACTGTAATGCAGAAAGTCATGCTGTGACAATGGGTACACAAACTGAAGCCCCTGATGGGGGACATCAAAAGGCTAGTCTCTTGCCACCTTTGAGATTCCACAACAAAACTGACAGGCATTAGCAACAGAATAATTCAGGTACAACAAAAAATACATTAGACTGTAATTCTAACTTCAGACCTTCCAGTAAAAAATCATTGTCATGTGGCTTTAGCTGTTTTAAAGCATGGGTATGTAAATATTGCATATGGCAATTAGAAGTTATTTTGTAATTTTAGTATGAAACAATAGATTTCTGCTATGCTCATACACAGACACACATACTCAACTGTCCAGAATTACTCAGAATGCCCATATTTTTCCTTATATTTTTGAAATGTTGAGGATTGTAGTCACTAAATAATGACATACTTATGAACATTTGAGTTTCAGACTGCATATCTAGAGAAATGCACATTGACATAACTTATTTTAGCTGCTTCCTAAGTTTATAAGAGTAATATTTAATAAGAGCAATATGTAAATGGGCCTAATAGGAAAGAAAATGAAAAATGCTGAGGGGGATTTTTGTTGCTCTGCACTGGTATTCGGTGCCATCCAGCCTTAATTACATTTTGTCCCTGATTTTGCTCCTTTTTCTTCCAATTATTTTTGGTTTTGTCCGTGACTCACACTAAGAATGTCTTTACAGAGAGACTTTACACACACACACACACACACACACACACACACACACACACACACACACACACACACACACACACACACACCTCTTAACTCTCCACTTAGAATTATACAGAGCACACCGATTTTTGTCTCACATTTTTGTTATATAACTTATGAAATGCCTTTTTGGCAAATCATGAGGATTGCAGTCACTAAATACATAAATGAACATTGACTTTATAACCTTCAAAAATGCTTAATATAAACTTAGAAAGCTGTTACAATGGGCCTGTATTAAATTATCGAACGGAACAAATGCCGAACGGCCAAAATATCAAAAGTGCCGTTCACATTACTTGGTTTTGTGGGGGGCTGCACCCCCCAGCCTACCCCCCAGCTAATTATATATACCAACTCCGAGATCGCACTACAGTGAGGAAAGGGCAAAATTCCTGATCTTCACTGCACCCCAATCCCACAAACCAGAACTCGATGAACGGCACTTTCAATAATCCAGCCATTTGACATTCATTCCATTCGATAATTTAATATACACCCATTACAATAACTGCTTTTACATGTTTTTACAAGAGCAATATCTAAATGGACTTGCATAAACAGTAATAAATAGTATGATGGTGGTTTGTGTGTTTATATACTTTAAGCAACTGTTGCAATGCAAGAAATGTTAATCACTTTGCTTTTTCCAGTCTGCTGGTTTGCATTCCTTCATTCAGTGAATACCAGCATTTCTCAGTACTGGCATCCATTGACTGAATTAAATGCCAGCACCCAATTAAATTCTGTCCTTGACTTTGGCCCTTTATCCCGCAGTTATTTTTGGCTTTATCCCTGATATTTTCACTAAAGAACATATGAAACACAGAATTATTACTGTTGTAATTTACTTACCTATCTCACAACTTCAGCAATAGAAAAAATAAACAAGCAAGCTTGCTACAACTGGTCTCTTTGGGTCACAGAGAAGAAATACAATAAAACTCTTCACTTCAAATCACAACCACAATCAAAGGGATGATTATAAGCAAAGACACAACAGGCATGGATGTCAGTAAAACCCAAATGGGCACATACAAGGGCAGAGTGGAGACTAAGAGCACACACTAATCAAAATAGAAGTAAAAGATACCCAGACTTTCCCACTAAGAAAATATATATATATGGGATCTGGACACATGCTCGACTAGCATATGTCCGAATCACAAAACATCAATCACAGATACACGAAAGTGCTTAACATCGAAAAGTGCTTCCGTGTATGTGTGCCTGTTTCATAGATCGGACTACAGTGCAGGTAAGGGAAAATTCCCTTTTTCCTACTGTAGTGCGATCTCGGAGTGAGAATATTAAAGTAGGGGGTGTGTGGAGGGTGAAGCCCCCCTGTAGAAACGTAGATTTTTTTTTAGAACTACACATACACAGAAGTGCTTTTTGATGTTAAGCTCTTTAGTGTATGTGTGTTCGATGTTTTGTGATTCGGACATATGCTAGTCGAGCACGTGTCCTAGATCCATATATATATATATATATATATATATATATATATATATATATATATATATATATAGATATATATTTTTTTTCTTGTATAAATACATAAAGTAAGTGTACTCATACAGACGTATATCTGTGATATCTGTGATTTGCAGACAGACACACGCACACACACACACACACACACACACACACACACACACACATATGTGCAGATTATTCTTTTACTCATACATATATTATATTTGCATTTATACAGACAGTTATATCATCACATAAACATTACATATATTGGTATGCAGATGCAGTTCTGTGTACAGATATATTTATGCTTTCTTTTGCATTATTATAATGACATTGCAGTTGCCTATTTGCAGTTACAAATATCTCTTCTAGCAAATGCTTATAATTATGTAAACTTCTTATATTTTATTCTTTAAACCTATGTTTAATATGACCAAAAATAAATAAATAAATTATACTTACTATACAATCTGGACTTTTTGACACTACCTGGTAAACCCACTCAGCCAGCCGGTTGGGCCTGCGCTTCTGTACGTCATTGTACCTAAAGTGACACTGTTGGCCAGGGATGACAGATGCTCAACCAACTCCTGCCAGATATCAATGTTTTTCCAATCAAAACCATGTGTATACACCCGGAACTTATTCAGATCTGATTCCATAAAGAGGCACACCAACATCAGGGTCTCCTTGTCTGACCAACTTGGGGTACGACCCTGAGCCTTCACAGGTGCTGTCATCATTCAAAGTACCATAACCAGAATGAAGAAAGTACAAGAAGGGCTCTGGTTCACAGGTTTAGACCCACCAGTCTGGGGTATAACAAGACCTTAACAAAACCGTTATCCAGAAAGGGCATTGGATCAGGTACTGCTATTATTATTTGTCACATATATTTTTAAAGGAATGCATTCACATTTCATTTATGTGGTGGATAAAATATAGTATGCAATAATATGGTATGCAAGCAACATTGCTAGGCATTCTCATTACATCCGAGTGACGCCTCCAGGTGCATCTGCAGTTACCCCCTACTGCTCCTCTAGGCGTCAAATATTGCTTGTTCATATTTGCATTAATAATTCCAAAACTATGCCCTGTACAAGGTATCAGAATATTTTATCTTGAAGCATACATGATGGCAAACACAATTGTATTGATATTTGACCTATGTCAATGAGTATTTGTTAGAATTGTAAAGTGATAACTTTATTTTTTAAAGACTCAAGCCATGCCCACTAGGAGTTAAAGGTGCACAATCAAAAGAGCTGTACTGGAGGGAATTTTGGATTATTGCACCTGAATGTCATTTGTTCATGTAGTGAAACAGCACTATTTTGGGGGGGGAGGGTGTTGCAGAAATAAATATTCCCGTGTGTGAACTTCAATTTTTATTAAATATTGATTGGTTTGATGTTAGGAGGTGTGCCAGGTGATGCTAGATGGGTAGAGGTTATATTTCATTGTTGTGCAATCTGTAATAGATATGACTCCATTTTTGCTTTTTCTAAATATATTCATATTTGAGCATATCTGAGGATGTCTGCATGCTCCCATGGCATGCAGAGGACAGCTTAGGACTGCTGCCGACTCTGCCACTGTCCCCAGCATGTTTACATAAAGCCAAGGATATGACTAGATGCCACCTGTTTACCTGCACAGCCATATTCCATGCACAAGCCTACCTCATGGGGTCCCTTACTACTGCTGCCAAGCTGCTCATCATTAGTTTTAGTGGGACTAGATGTAGGAGCTGCAGTGATAGATGGGTCGCTTCACCACCAGATGGGTGCATGGTCATGTTGTGCAGAATGCAAGATGCAGTAAATATCTGCACACAGTAGCTGGGTCATACTGAAGGGCAACCCAGACTCATCCAGGTGGCACCATTCTTCATGAGGCCAGATACCCTGTTGATGACAGTATGGGTCTGGGCCAGGGATGTGTTTGTTGTAGGCGTGTTCTGCATCTCCACTTGGATTTCTCACAGGACAGGTGTCATAAGCCATGACTCCAGTGGATATCAAACATCACCTGAAAGATGAAAAAAAAAGAAACAGCAAGAGAGAGAGGGAAAATGGGGGGAGGGGACAAATCAAAGGAAAAGTGGTTTTCTATTCAATAATACATTTTACCATGAACAACTGCTTAAATACAGTAGAAAAAAAGAAAAAAAGTATTTTTCCACTTACCAATAAGATAACCAATGGGCATCCTACCATGCAGAAAGATGTGGTACAGTGAGCTAATGTATCAGATATGGGAACCATGCACTACCAGAATGCTTAGTCAGAGACATTGGTGATGCACCTCCATGCATCATACACTACTTGGTAATAGATGGAATGGTAGAGTTTCCTATTGTGGTACAGCTCTCCCTGTGGACCAGCAGGAACCCTAATTGTAACATGGGTGCAATCTATTGCACCAAGTGCCTCAGGAAAGCTTGCCATCCCATAAAAGGCATACATAATCCACACATTCCTTCAGCACCCCTATAGGGGTCATCATACATATTCACTAAGACCCATATAATATCCCTGTCTACTCAGAACTTATCCAGTATCTCCTGATTATTAAAGTTATAGTGAGATATCCTCTACCTATATCTCCTACTTCTTGGCCAGTGAGTGCCATTGGATACAAGCAGTTTTAGTTAGGCCAAGACAAGCAGCTCACACCTGGGAATAGCAAGGGAGCAGAAAGTGACAGCATCTTCATGGACTGCAGAGTAGATATGATTGGTGAGACTCCATTTATGCAACATATCTGCAGATGGCATGGAAAAACAGGAAAATTGTGCTGTGAATAGGTGAGCGGATGCTACATTAGCATACTCTGGGTTACATCATTCCTCATTTACATTTCATTAAGCATTAATTTGCTTATGTTTATTCACAGCCATCATTCTTTACTTAAGTGGCTTCTGCGAATTGTGGCTTAGCTGTGATCATTCACTGACAGTGCGGATAGCCTTAACAAATCTGCATAACGACTATGAGTCCCACCCTATATTTTTATAACATATGCTGTATAGGAATATTTCTTTTAATACAGTCACTTGCCCATGATGACATACATTTCCCACTTGGCTGTGGCATGTAATCCAAAGCCTACTTGAGCTTCGCTTGATATCTTATATTTTTATTATCACCGGATCTGGGTCAGTATTCCACCAAGTATTTCGTTATGTGCTGTCGGATTTGAACTGTACTAAACACAACAACAGGCAAAATGAAAATAACTACTTTTTTATGGGAAACAATGCCATTTATTCCTTCAAACAGGGGCCTCTGGTTCAATAACCTCCTACTAATTAACTCTAAAATTGTTGGACCATAGGGAAGGGAAGTTTCTATAATGGAATGATTTCTTCTTTACAGAACACAGAATTTGATCCGCTGTGCATTTGCTGGTTTTTATACATTTTATCAGTGACTTGTTACACTGCTCTCATTGAGTTTAAATGCCTTTGTAAAATGTTTACAGTTACTTAGGATGGTTTTCAGATAATTTCTGGAGTTTCCTCAGTGGCCTTTAAGTTTTCTGCTCATTATATTTAGTAAGTGCTGAAATCTCACAGGTGGACCCTCTTGATGACAACAGGCGTCTGGGGCAGGCATGTGTCATGAGCCATACCTCCAGTGGCTATCCGACATCACCTGAAAGACAAAACAATTGTACTGTTTCAGTAAACTTGTCCAGTCTTCTATTGCAGCTTCAAGCAGTTTAGTAAGTCTGCCTTGCTGAAACATTACTGCAACACCCTAGCCCATCTCTAAACAGTCACTCGTCGAACAAGTGAAACAGTTGTGGGTCTTGTACTGATATACAGCCTTTTAGAATGCATTTTCAACTCAAAACTTGGATTATTCAATTTTCGTTCCCTTATGCAGTCATCAGTAAAGGTAAGACAGATATTTAAAATCAAGAGTATAAAATGCTGTCTTTCACATACATGGATTATTCAAACAAGTTTGCACTGTACAAGGCAAATTATCGATTTTCATTGGTGCAACAGACCTGAAACTGGCTTTAATAACTAAGGAGGGTCAAGTACCTTGAAAGAGAAGGGGGCTTTGCCTCCTTAGAAAAACAGATTTAACTTCTGCTTTGCTCCCTAAAACCATCATCAGTTGTTTACAGGGCTGCTACGTACTTTTGCCTTAGAAATAAATGCTTCTTCTGTACCAAAACACACACTTGGCAAGGTGTATTCATACTTCAAGACTCTGATTGGTTCTTTTATCTTGTTCAAATAGCCACACATGAGTTAAAATACTTTTACACAAATATGTTTTTGAGAACATTCAAAAATTGCTTAATTCAGGTTTTATGAAACTAATACATTTTTTTCTCATTTTAAAACATTGATTGTTTACCTATTAATTTACATCATCATGACTGGTTTGAATTGCTTCAATGTCAATTTCTTTTCAGGAATATGTGTATATCCCTCTACTGTGCGTTTACATAACCTACATGCCTCATAGTTTAGCCTTTTTGGTTTGTTTCAGCAGCCGCTGTTCACTTAAGATACTTCTGCACAAGGTCATGTATATATGCAGACAATTTTGTTTAATTTACTGGAAATATGGTTTACTATCTTTGCTT
The DNA here is from genome assembly GCF_019279795.1 of Protopterus annectens. Taxonomy (NCBI): domain Eukaryota; kingdom Metazoa; phylum Chordata; order Ceratodontiformes; family Protopteridae; genus Protopterus; species Protopterus annectens. The sequence goes on from NC_056730.1 coordinate 923,938,571, forward strand.
TTAGGAGGAAAACAATGCAGTCATATTGGCCAGTTACCCTAGGCAAAGGTTAAGCCCATAAACTGATTTTGTTTTACATACTTCAGCAATTTTGCCCAATGGTCAGTTGGTTTCAGCCAAACTAAAGATATTTTGAATGGTGTTAATTTCCCTACCATAGCAACATATGACAAGCAGTTTGAGAGTAGATCTTTCTGATCCTGAATCTGTTACGTATTCCTTAGTGATGTCATAGAATCATATCAAAGACGTTTTGTACATAACAAAGATCATGCTATTACCATGTTGTTTGGATATTTTATGAACTGAAGTAACATCATCCCAAGAACTCACGTATGGTCCAGAGTAACATGCTATGTTACACAGAAGTATTCTTAGTTATGTTTTATGTATATCCTTGTTCTGTGAGCATAAGACAAGGATTTTTTTAATGAGGAATTGAATTTTCTGTCAATATGCTACATGACATAGATAAATACATGCTGTCTTGTTCCTTTTCTGTGGATATACAACAACTTTGACTATGCTGACCTCAGATGAAATGCACTTGCTTATGGCATGTAACATTTAGAGTGTTTTTTTCTTCTGTTGCTTCTGACTGTATGGTCTGCCACGGGATTCTATAAGGGACTTCTGATATGTTTTGTGATATTTACATACTGTGTTATGCACACTCACCTCTGTGACTGCAGCCTGATGTTGTCATTAAAACCATTGATAAACTATGAAGCTAAAGAAGTCAGTATTCTTTGCATGTGTTAGATGTTTATTTGTAACATAGTGTGGCCAATACTGTTGATGGCTAAGTTTATTGACAATTGAACAATAACGGCTCTTTTGTATTCAAAAATGAGCACATTGATTGGACAGCCCAGCTGGCGTGCCTGTTGTTTATTGAGCCTATACAAATAGAATAAAGTCTGGCCGCTGAAGTACTGTTGAGTACTCAAAAATAGAGTATCAGGAAAAGTACCTGATTTTCCTTCTGTTTCTGTGCTGTCCATCCTAAAATCTCAACACAAACACACACACACACACACACACACACACACACACACACACACACACACACACACACACACACACACACACACAAGGAGCAACTGAGATTCTCATTTCTCCATTGCGTCTCTTGCAGTGCACTGATGTGCAGTGCATTCATGGGGACGCAAGTTCCATACGTATGAACACTTCAGAAAGGCAAGCAATTTCTTTTTTAAATAATTTCATTGTGTAATAGCAGTAGTCCACTTGTGGGTGTGGGTATGCGAGGATTTATCCACAGTTGGCTTTGTTTAATCACTCGAGATTTGCCCTCATGATCAAACCACACCAACCATGGGTAAATCCTGATATACCCACACCCAGTTGTGGATTATTGCTTAAATATGTTGTTTCTGTGTGTGTGCAAGTTGCATGCTTGTCGATTTATTATTTATTTATTTATTTTATTTATTTTACATTTGGTAACTGGAAAAGTCACACGGACACATCTTCTTTTTCAGTGGAGGCCAGGGGAGAAAAGCTTCACATACAGGATACAATAAAAGATGCAATTATAATTCATATTACAGTTTTGAGACATAGAATGAAAATAAACAGACTATAGAATGAAAATAAACAACAGATAATATAATTACAGTGATACTGAGTATCAGATGCAAACACTATTCAATTTACAGTTAAAAAAAAAGTAGGACAACAACATACAATGTACAGTACAGTAAATAAAGAGGTAGTAAATGCAGTTTAAGGGTTGAATATTTAGTTGTCAGGGATGACCCCATGTTGCAGATTTAGGTATCGTAATGTGTCTATACATGACATTGTGGTAAAATGTCTTTATCTTGGTTTGTGCAAATTTCATGCTTGCCTACATACCACAGAATAATAAGAATGTGTAAATTAGATAGATATCCAGTGAGAATGTCAAAATAATTGATTCATGTAAACAGGTGAAATTACTACCAAATTTTTGACTTATGTCTGGTGTGAGGCTATTCGGTACAAACTTTTATAACAGGACTCACTTTATTGTACACTGCCTGCTCATGAAGTGCTTACATTTTCTACCCTGTACATTTCCTTATCTTTGATAGGTGGCAGGTGGCACTTTGTTTGCTCTATGATCTCTACTTATTGGACATTCCAAGTGCTCTGTGTGACATCCATTTTGTTTTGGTATCCTCTTCTTTCATACCAAAACAAGGAGTAAAAAGTCACGCAGACAAACCAGTCAGTAAAAACTACAGGAAAAGTCTATCCAAGCTAGAGTTTCCACTGTGTGATTCTTTAAACCTCTTGTATTAGAGGCACATGGGATATATGCAAATTTCCATAACAGACTTAAGAAAAAAGTCATGGGCATTCAGAACTGCCATATAGCTGAAACATCTGATGTCCTTAAGGGGTCATTTGCATATATCCCATTTGTCTAATACAAGAAGTTTAAGGAATCACACAGTGGAAACTCTAGCTTGGATAGATTTTTCTTGTAGTTTTTACTTCTTTCATACTAAGGAATGTATGAGTTTGTTAGCACTGTGTAGTAATGTAGTGAGGAATTCATGCAGGTTATGGCTTGGTGAAGACCTTTGACACCTGTAGTGTCACTTGTTGGTGCCTGTAATGTCCCATTTGCAAGCTAGCACAAGGCTGCAATGACCTTTTTCTCTCTTACTTGTGTCTTCTTTGCACTACCTATGAGCCCTTATGGCCTCCTCATCTTTGACCTATTCATCTGGTGCCATCAAACATGTCTGTGTGTGTCAGTTTGTATCTTTGGCTCTGGAATACTTACTGAAGCATCAGCCTGCATCTCTACTACTTCATTGCTCTGATAAGTGTGATAAGCTTATTAGTAATAGTAAAACAGACCAATGCTCTTATGGCTGTGCCGAATAGTGTATTCTCACCTACACACTTATAATAGTACATATTTTTATGTAGTCTGAAATGTGTTATGGCTGTAAAAGTGCATGTGTATGTGTGTATGTAAATGGGTCTGCACAGCTGTGTGTGTTTGTGTGTGTGTGTGTGTGTGTGTGTGTGTGTGTGTGTGTGTGTGTGTGTGTGTGTGTGTGTTCATGTGCATACACGTTGCCCAGCTCACCTGTGGGAGAATGTCTGAGTTTGTGTGCACATGAGTGTGCACACCTGTGTGTGCATGTGTGTGTGTGTGTGTGTGTGTGTGTGTGTGTGTGTGTGTGTGTGTGTGAGTGTGTGTGTAGAATCTTCTCCTACATGTGCTGAGTCTCATATTGGATTGGTGCCATTGTAACATCAATAGTTTTCTCTCTGTGCATCTGTACTGTGCTCATTTTCATGTTATGGTCTCTCAATGCACAGTTTCTACATTTAATTGCTGCATATGTGGTTTTCTATGTTGTTGTATGCATACCATTACTGGGTTTGTGGAAGCTGTGGGTGTCTGTGGCCAAGTTTCTGAATGTTTAATACTGCATGTTGTACACATCCATCCACAAAAGATTGTTACTTTCTGTGCTGTTTGTATCTGTCCGTCTGAGTTTTCTGTGCTTAGCATGCATTTGTGACATTGCTTTTTTTCCATAGCTTGTTGTGTTATCAGTTGTAAATTCTGTGTTTATTTTTTTAAATTTGTTTACTGGGGTAGAACAATGATCAAACAATGACCAATTACAGGCTCAGCCCATGTTTTGATGTAATGTCCTTCTGTAGAACAAAAGTACTCCAAATGGAGTGTACCTGCTTGTGGAAGATAAAACCGCAGACCACCAGGTGATTTGAAACATACCAAACCCCTAGCACATACATCAATATACAATGAATCCAAAAGCAAAACCAGGCACTACGTAAAAGGCAAAACAGCATGTAAAGAGTCTGTTCTACACATCATCATCATCATCCACTCCCTTTTTCCCACTTTTCTACATGGGGTTGGGGTGTTGTGTTAACTGTTGCCATTTCTTTCAGTTCAATGCTACACACGTGCTTTGTTCGACATTCATGCCTGACTGTCGCAGATCTCCTTTCACACAATCCATCCGCCTCTTTGGTGGATGCCTGCATTTCCTCTTCCTTCTTCCTGTCTGTCCCAAATCTTCCTCACCAGACTGCCTTCTGCTTTTCTGCACATGCCCAGACCACCATAATCTGTTCTTTTCATCTTTTCTGCAGTTGGAGCTACCTTGGTTTCTACACCATCCACATTAAAACACTATTGGAAATCCAAAAAATGTAGCAAAAGCAAATGGGTATGGGCAATTTTAACATATAAAAAACTTTAATAAATGTTTTATCTTCTTCTTCTTTTGGCTTTTCCCGGTTAGGGGTCACCACAGCAGATCACCTGTCCGCTCATGATTGGCAGTGGAGTTTTACGGTGTCGAGTTGCCAGCCCGGCACCCAACCTTCCACGGAAGGTACACACACACACACACACACACACACACACACACACACACACACACACACACACACACACACACACACACACACACACACACACTCATACCTAGGGACAATTTAGAGTGTCCAATCCCACCTACAGCATGTCTTTGGGATGTGGGAGGAAACCGGAGCACCCGGAGGAAACCCACGCAACCACAGGGAGGACATGCAGACTCCACACAGAAGGCACCCCAGCTAAAAAACAAAAAAAAAATACACAAGTTACATGCAATTGAGTGCTTTCTTCTTGTGTATCAGATAGGACTTCTTCTGAACTAAATTATAACTCAAGTTTCCTACATTTTATATATTACCCTGACCCAATTAAGTTAATTAGAGTAAACCAATACTGTGGCCCAGTCCTAATAAGTTAACCTTAAATAAGTTTTACAACAAGCAATATTATAAAGTAAGGAAACACAAGTCAAAACACATAAATTTTACAAAAACTACAATCAGTAGAATGAGTTGTCTTTTATGTAGTGCCTGGTTTTGGATTGTATATTGATTTACATTCTAGGGGTTTGGCATGTTTGAAATCAGCTGGTGGTCTATGGCTTTGAGCTTTATCCTTTGTGCGCTTAAGTTGCTATTTGTATCTGCATGGTAATCTTCATAACTTTACTTACATTTCTGCATATATTTACTCCCAGCTAGTTTGTATTCCTTTAAAGAATTATTTCTGTTCCTTTTACACTGGTATTCCACTCATGATATCCAGCTCAGTTCTACATTTCGAATTATGATGTGACTATTGCATTTTTTTCTCTTGACTTTTCTGTCTTGTCTGGCACTTTAGCAAAGAGGTTAAGGTTATAAAGTGTAAATAAGTTTTGTTTTGATCTTTCAGTTTACACAGACAAAGTGTCTTAGTTTGTACATGTACATGTCTGTATCCACCAATAATACATAGAATGGTATAAATGTATGGAGATTGCTATCATTTCACTCATCCTTCAGCGAATGCAAACTTGGCATTTGTTTAATGGTTTCTCTGTCTGAGCACAAGTTAGAAGTTAGAATTTGAAGTCTATAATCTGAAATGTTTGCTGCCACCGAGTACTGTCAGAAAATTATTAGCCTTAATACTAGGTTAAAAGGAAACATAATAGGAAAATAAGAATGAACAGCTCAGTTTACTAAGGAAATGGATACCTGGACACTGACAGTTGATTTAAAAAAAGGTACCTTGTCTGCCCTAAATGTAATATGTTGGGTATGCAAGTCACATAACCACTCGGTGTTCTCAGGTCACCCCTGAAAATAAATATTTGTAGCATATATTATGAGGCTTACCTAGATAATAAATGAATCAAATAATATATATGCAGTATGTACAGTGTGAAAACAGCATGACACCTTCCCTCACAAACTATATCTTTGCACGGTGTATATAACCTTACTTCTTCAGGATACATCGTTTGATGACTCTGACCCCATTCTCCTACCATTTGTCTTTCTGATTTGGTTATCATGGCCCTTATTAGCATTTTGTATGTCTTAGACTTTAAATATTATGGATGCTATAAATGTTGAATAGTCAAACAGATCACAGAGAGTGGTAGGTAATGATTTTTTAGGAATAACAGCACAAATGGAGAGGCTGACAACAGTTGTACTGTTTAATACGTGGCAATCAAAACATACAGCTAGAACTGTAGAAGAAGGAGGTGATTTATGTAGTTATGCTCCTGGACTTCAAAGATAAAGCTATGATTGCACCTTGCTGCTGTCATTATATGTTTACCTAAGAAATTCAGCTGCTGCCTTGAGCACTCATGTCATTTATGAAAGTAGATAGCTGGCTTCAGTAAACTTACCTGCATGTCAGAATTAAATACACACTGTAAATAAAGGCAGCGGTACAATTATAAAACACAGACGCTAATTAAATACTGAAGTAAATGACAAACTGAGAGAAATATAAATAAAGAAACCCTTAGGTATATTACCTTACTTTCATCACTGTGTGACAAGATCTTTTGTAGTATGTCTGTTCATAGCTTTAACAAACTGCTGACTTTATCCTGTGTCAATATGCCTATGTGTGTGTGTGTCACACACACGCACACACAAACACACTGGATATAAAAAGTGTACACACCCCTGTTAAAATGCCAGTTTTTGCGATATAAAAAAAATGAGACTACAATAAATCATTTCAAAATGTTTCCTACCTTTAATGTGACCTATAACCTGTACAATTCAATTGAAATACAAACAAATCTGTTAGGGGAAAAATATAAAAATAAAAAACGTACAATAAGCTGGATGTATAAGTGTGCTTATGGGTGTGTAGTTCACATGGTCTGTTGCTGTACCCCCTTTAAGAAGGGGGTTGAATGTTCCTGTTTTCCATTCAGAAGGAACAAAACAATACTCAGGCTGTGGTTGAAGAGTGTACCTAATGGAGTTGCTAACTCATGTTTTATACCATTTAAAACACATTGTGCAATGCCATGCAGTCCCATAAGAGGATGTGTTTTTGGCCTTGGAGAGAGCATTAATGACTTGCTCTTTGGAGATGCAAGGTGGGGGAGATGTAGAGGGAATGTTTTGTGAAATGTTTGGAGGGAACAGGGGGTGAAACTTTTGCCAAACCTGTCAGCTAAGAGGTTAGCTATTTTTTGCAGGATCAGTGTATGATGCTATCCACAGCCAGTTCAGCATATCACTCACTGGGCTAAACAAGGAGAAGGTTACTGTCAGCTGCCTGTCAGGTGCCAGGATCCACCACATAACCCACGCACTCAGGTCACTCCACAAGTACAAATATGACTCTGTCATTATCAATGTTGGTGTGAACGACCTGAGATGTATCTCCCTGGACTACATGAAAAGAGACATGGAAGAGCTCTCCAATCTTGTAGCCCAGGCATGTATTACCCTAGCCCTGAGTAGCATCCTGCCATCGCTCAGAATGATACTGCAGTACAAGGCCAAAATGATTGACTTCAACAATTGGCTAAGCTTCTGGTGTCATTCTAAGGGGATCCAGTATCTGTCTGCCTGGGATGACATGGTCGACAGACCACAATGCTTTGCCAGAGATGGCCTGCACCTGTCGCCCCTAAATCTCAAAATGCACTCACTCAAGGCACTCCTTAAAATGGAAAACATCGATTTATGTGCAGTGACTGAGACCTGGTTCAAGGCTCTAGAGAGCACCCCTGCATTACCAGGCTATAAATCATACCACATGTTTTGGCCATCTAACCTCGACCAGAACACCAAAGGCAGAGGTGTCTCCATATTCATTAAGGATATCCACACCTCCAGGCTAGTTGCGCAGCATAATGCATCCGAGGGTATCCAAGTGCAACTAACTCTGGGCAAAACTGCATTCCAAATTGTAGCTTGCTGCAGATCCCCCACCATGCACCAGGAGTCCCACTCCTCTTTTCTTGATATACTGGAAAATATTAGGGTTAAACCAAACACCCTAATAATGGGCGATTTCAACTACCCCACCATTAACTGGGAAAACTACTCATGTACCAACTCCTTCGCTAAACGCTTTCTGGAATTCATAAATTCCAATGCCCTGGATCAACTTATCCACACCCCCACCAGGGTCAACAATATCCTAGACCTAGTCATTACCAACATGAGTGACCGGTGTTCCACACCTAAAGTCAACTCTTCGTTGGTCAGATCCGACCATAAGCTAATCACCCTAGATATCCGCATCCCACCCCCACCCACCATTAAGGAAACCATGGTAAAAAATTTCTCCAAAGCCAACTTCATGCTTCTTAAGACAGAAGTGGCAAACTTCTTGATACCCATGCAGATGGACAGTACAGTTACAACTGCTGAATCCTACACAAATGCATTCAATAAGCACTTACACGAGTGCATGGACGGTGTTATCCCAAACAGAACCAAGGCGCTATCCTCCAAAAAAGGAAGCCAATCTGGTGGTCCCCTGCCATAAACAAACTCTACAACAGAAGGAAGAAACTGTTGCAAAAGAGTAAAATCCCATGAGTGGAGGGGCTCCCTGGTCAGCTTCAGTAAGAAGCTGAGATCCCTAATAAGATCTCCAAAGCTAGCTACGAAAACAAAATCACCACTGATTCTTAGGGCAACCACAAAGCATTCTATAGCTATGTCAAAAATCTCAATGGCAACGCCCATATCTGCTCTGAGTTACAGCACAATGGCATAAAAATTACAGAACCAACTGATATTGCCAACATCCTGGCAGATAGATTCGGTGCTAACTTTACCCCCTCTCACCACCTAAAGGGCTCATATCTATACAGGAAGAATGCAGTGTCCCTTTAATCACATCTATGGACGTAAAAGCCACACTCTCTAAAGCTAAAAACACAGCATGCATGGGACCGGTCAACATCCCAGGCTGTGTTTTACACGAACTTCAGAATGAACTGGCTCCCCACCTAAGCACCATGTTCAATCATAGTCTCATGTCAGGCTTTGTGCCCACTGAATGGCACACAGCAACAGTTATCCCACTCCACAAAGGGGGAGCCACCACTAATCCTGGGACCTATCGCCCTATTAACCTGACGAGCCTGGTCTGCAAGGCCATGGAACGTATGATCATGGAACTCATAAACAAAGGCATTGGTAACCTCCAAACTCTGGACCCCACCCAGTTTGGGATGGTGAAAGGCAGATCATGCCTTCTGAACCTGACCGACTGCTTTGAGGCAGTCACCAAAGCCGTAGATGATGGTAAGGTGGTTCACACAGCCTATCTTGACCTCGCCAAGGCTTTTGACACCATCCCCCATTCTGGAATTATAGCTAAACTCACTAAACTAGGTATAAATTCCTGCATCACAAGATGGGTTGCCAAGTGGCTCACTGACAGAACCCACACTGTAAAAGTTGCAGACTCCAAATCTGACTTCAAACCAGTGACAAGTGGAGTACCACAGGGTTCAGTCCTGGGATCTCTCCTGTTTGGTATTTACTTCTCTAAAGTACAGGCTAACACAGAAGGCCTCTGGCTAATGAAATTCGCAGATGACTGCAAACTAGGAGCCATAGTCGAGTCCCCAAATGATGTGGACATCCTACAGAAGGGCATCACTGAGACAGATGCCTAGTGTCAGAGGCATGGCCTCAAGCTCAATGCCAAAAAGTGCATTGTCATCCCCTTTGGTAAAAACTTTGTACCCATGAACTACCACATAAATGGCAGTCTACTTAATGCCGAATGTGTGATAAGAGACCTTGGGACCCAGGGGGACAGTAGTCGCTCCTTTGATAATCACATCGCCACAGTAGTCAGGAAATCCTTCTATGTGGCACACCTCTTCACAAAACGGCTCATCCAGGACAAAAGAGGTCATTGTTCCCCTCTAGTCAGCACTCATTAGACCCATTATAGAGTACAATGCCCCTTTTGGAATGTACCTTACAAGACATCTGCAGCAGCTGGAAAGGCCACATAAGTACCTCACAAAGAGGATTACTGGCTTCAAACAGATGCCCTACACTGACCATCTCAAAAAACTCCAGCTTTACTCTGTAGCATATCGCCTATGCCAATGAGATCTCTGCCTAACATATAAAGCTATGTTAAATCCAGAGCTGTTGGACATGCTACACCTAAAGAAATCCCAATCCCTCCGAGCTACATGCTCTAGGGACCTAAACCTTGTCACCACAATAAACAGGACATGCTGGAGGGATAGAGTATTGTCCCAGAGACTTCCTATACTCTGGAACAAGCTACCCATCTATGTCAAGCAAAGTTCCTCATTAGCACTCTTCAAGAAAAATCTTGATGAGTGGATGGGAAATAGGAAATACACCCCGGGGATCATTTCTGTGGCTCTGCTCGACAGGGGCACAGGAAATTAACTTTTTTGGGTGGCGTAAGCTTGGGAACCTTGTTGGCTAGGCTTACTTAGGCCCTTGGGCCAATAGTCTAGTACCTACCTATGAACCTATGAACCTACCTTTTAGGTTACAGATATAGCTGAAGAATGCCTTATGGTTATGCTTAGCTATGGTTGCTAATTTTTTTTTTTAAGTTGCCCTTAAAGGATTTTATAAGTTGTCTTATTTGTTTGTTCAAGCCAAGGAGGGGGTTCTTCCACTGCTGGTAACTCTCTTCTTTATTCTTAGACAGCAGCTTCTTCCTCTTGTTGTATAACTTATTAAAGCTAGATGTCCACCAGGGAGGCTTGTTTTCTTCTTGAGGATCTTGTTTTGAAGCTGTCAGGTACAGCTGTGTCAATACATTTGTATAAGTGTTTGTATAGGGCATTTGTGTACACCTTAGTTTAGCTGGCAATCCCATCTGTGGGAACAGGAGCTTGGAAATTGTTTATGCCATCTCTTAAGAGGGCATAATTCGTTTTGGTGATTTCTTTTAGCTTGATTTCAGCTAAGAGGGGTTCAGGTGTTAAAGCTACTTCAAATGTGACTGATTTGTGATCAGATATAACTGGTGAGAGTCCTATACATGTGGTAGTGCAACTGTCACGCATGTTTATGAGGACCAGCTCGAGAATATTTGAGCCCTTTGTGGGGTTGCATACTATTTGTTCCAGGGCATTAGTGTTGAAGTCCAGGAACCTTTGTGTGAGCATTTTATTTTATTTATTTATTTTATTTACATTTGTTTACCAGTAGTGTCTGGCTGGGCCATGAGCCCATTTTTAGCAGAGACCCAGGGAGAAAAGCTCCAGAAAAACATTACAAATGATTACAGAGGAATGATAAAAACACAAAGCTTAACCGGCCTTATGTGTAAGGCCATGGAACAAATCATCATGGACCTTGTAAATAAGGATATAGGTGATCTCCAAACCCTTGATCTGATACAGTTTGGTTTTGTCAAAGGCAGATCATGCCTGTTAAACCTGGTGGACTTCTACAAAAACACCACCAGAGCCATAGATGAAGGCATATCTGTGCATACAGCCCACCTTGACTTAGCCAAGGTCTTCAACACAATTCCACATTCAGGCATAATTGATAAACTCTCCCAGTTGAATATCAACCTTTGCATTGTATGTTGGGTTGCTGACTGGCTCAACGAGAGAACACACTCAGTCAAAGTTGAGTGCCTTACCTCAACCAGCAGAACTATCACCAGCAGGGTTCCACAGGGGTCTGTGCTGGGCCCCCTAGTGTTTGGAATATACTTCTCAAAAGTTCAGGCCAAAACAGAGGGGCTGTGGCTGACTATGTTTGCTGATGACTGCAAATTAGGTGTAATAATTGAATCCCTAGATTTTACACAAACCAGCAGTTGGTGCCAAAGCCATGGACTCAAACTCAATGTAAAAAATGTATTATCATCCCCTTTGGTAAAACCAATATCTCTGCAGACTGTCATATAAATAATAATACCCGAGTAACAACCCAGTAGAGAGTAATACCCTAAGTAAGAACTCAGTAGTGAGAGACTTGGGAACACAAGTTGACTGTAACCTAAACTTTTTTCCTAGTTTTTATTGGATTTTCAATTTGTAAAATAATCACAACAATATTTACTATCAAAGATTTGTAAACATAATAAATGAAAAAAAATTCAACTAAGCCTCATATGCAAAAGAAAAAAATAACTATTTACAGGAGTGTCTGTTAACCATCAAGTCATTAAAGTTATTATACATTACATTAAATCTAAAATGCAGTTATTTTTGCTTGTCAAGCAGATAGCTAAGTTTTGTCCATTCATTTTAGCGAGAGTTAATCCTGGTTGTTCTTTACTTAATTGAAACAATTTCCAGGAGACAGACTTCAGTTGCAATATTTATAAATTCTTTGAAGGAGAGTGCAGATTAATTCTTCCAATTCTGAATTATAATATTTCTTGCTATAGATAGTACAGACCACAAAATGTGATATTTCATTTTTTAACACATACAGGAATAGGAGTGTTAAAAAGGATTAGTGATTTAGATAAAACAAATATAGCTCTAAAAAGCCTGTAAAAAGTGATTAATGTTATTCCAATAAGGTGTAAAGATAGTACAGTCAAAAAATGTGTTGCCAATCTGCTTTAAGTTGTTCTTTACATCTCCAACAAACTTGTTTCTGCTTGAACATTTATTCAATTTTATGTGGTGTGAAGAAAGATTTATGCAAAAATCTTCAAGTAAAGAGATTCCATCTAAGAGATGAAGTTGTATGTTTGGAAGATATTAGCATTCATTTTTTATCTTCTTTACTCAAAAGTCTGTTATTAATTTGGGTAAAATGGTTCCAATAATTGTCATTGCAACTTTTTGTTTCTCCCTTCACAAATGCATATAATTTAGATGGGTCCATGTCCCAATGTGTTGTATTAAGAATATTAGATATTCAATTAATTGTGGGATATGATCTCTTTTCCTTGGTTGCATTAACTTAATTTCCTATTCTAAATTTTGCCTACAGGACTGTACATCTAGCCACGTGTCTTTATCTAAATTATATTTGTTCTTAATATAATCAACAGCTTTTCAGCTTTCATTAACTGAAACCAATTTATCAGATTTTTCTCTTTAAATGTGATCATTGTTTCTAACTTTGAGGTGGAGGTGTTATTTTGGGTATATGCCATACAAAATATAAGGAAGATCCATACTTTATGTGCTAGGTTTCTATATATAAAATTGTTAAAAGTGTTTAATATAGTAAAAATGAAATAGGAGTTACTTGTTTAGTGACTTTTTCCTATAAGGTAATCCTTTAATAACCAGTGTAGACTGTTAATTAGTATGATATAATTATAAGAATAGCTATTATGTTTAGAGTTATAAAAGGATTTCCTAAAAACTCTTTCCACCTAGCTGTGTAAGTGTTATTAATCCAAAGATATATTGCTTTTATAATTGATAAAAATAAATATAGCTCTAGATCTGGTAGCCCTATCCTTCCTGCTGCCCAGTCTCTCATTTGATGGTTTAAAGCAATTCTTGGTTTATTGGGATTCAAGAGAAATCTCAAAATTAAAGTGTTCAATTCTTTAATACAACTTTTTGTCAGGGGTAATGATAATGATTATATAATAACTGTCTTTCGGCTTTTCCCGGTTAGGGGTCGCCACAGCGGAAGGAACTCCGGTCCGCTAATGATTGGCAGTAGATTTTTACATGCTGGCTTGCCAGGTCTAACGCACATCCTTCAATGAAGGAACGCCCATTCATGCATGTCGACACAAAGAAGATGCTCTAACTGAGAATCGAACGTGCAACGTCTAACTGTGAGGTGACAACGCTACCGCAGCACCACATAATGATTATATAATATATAAGATTTTTGGTAAAATAATCATTTTGATTATAGATAACCTCTTTTCCATCATGAAGAAAATTTTATTCTGTCTATTAGATTATTTATATTGTTTATATTGTTAGTATAATTATGATTTATTTTATGTTATCTGTTATAATTATTCCTAAATAATTCATTTTCTTCTCTTTGACAATATATTTAATTAATTTATTTTTGATTCTATTCTTATTTGTATTTATAAGTATGATTTGTTTTGGCATAGTTAAATGTCAAACCAGATTTACTTTGAAATACATCCATTGCTAAGAAAACTGCATATAGAGAATTATCATTGTCATTTAATGTCAGTAGGATGTCATCCACAGACAGTTGAATTTTAGAGTAAAATATCAACAACTGCTACCAAAAAATCAAAACTCCTGTACAAAATAAAAACAAATGTAAAAGCAAAACACAGGAGTATAAATTGGCAGAGTAAGGTAATCCACATCAACGGAACTTCGTAGCACTCGTAAATCACAAAGCAGGCAGTTTTCACTTCACCATCAAAAACTCAGTCTTCACCTCATGGATTGTGGAATATATTCAGTAGGACTAAGTTTGACTAAGGAAGAAATTGAAGTCCTTGAAAAGGGCCTAACATTTATACCATCAACCAAAAGTGATGGAACGGACTCAGTAATGGATATTAAGCTTTTTGCTTGAGCTAAAGCTTGATTTTGGTAGTTGCACCTTTATTAATGAAGGTCAGAACTTGAGAAAACCTAGTATGTACGTTCCTAATTTGCACCCTTTGATTGATGCATTTTCTAAACTAGTTGAGGAAGATTTACATAGATACAACAATGATAATAAGTATAAGAAATGGTATGGTAATTTAAAACTGAAGTTAAGATGCGATCCTAGTATTAGCATTAGACCAGCAGACAAGGGGGGGGGCCTGTGGTTATAATGAATAGACCTAGTTATATAGAAAGTATGGAGGACATGTTAAGTGATGCACAATTTTATTGTCGAATAGCTCCAAGTCAAGTAGAGAAATGTATTAATAGTGTTTCGCTCTCTCTTACGTGAATAATGGAATGATTTCTGATAAGCAAAATGATTTCTTCTGAGTTGACTTTCCACTAATACCAAAGATACAAGGTATGCCCAAAATACATAAAAATCCATCTTGCCCACCCATGAGACCTATAGTTGCTGGCCGAGGTTGGGTAACAGAACCAATTTCTATATATCTAGAATCTAGACTCAGACCAGTAGTTAATACATATGAACATATCTTGAGAGATACCAAACAATTTTTGTTGATGCTTTATGAAAAGATGGCTAAATTACCTTTGGATATGCCATATTGGTTGGTTACTTTGGATGTTCAGTCCTTGTTTACCACTATTCCTAATAGTGAAGGTATTAAATGTGTGTGCAGATGTTTGGAAAGGAACTCTGCATTCCTTGACTTATCAATAGATACTTTGTGCAGGTTGTTGCACATTGTGTTGGTCAATAATATATTTACTTTTGATGATAAGGTTTACATCCAGAAAGATGGCGTGGCTATGGGCACCTCATGTGCCAATAGCTACACCAACTTGGTGATGGCTGACTGGAAGAGGCGTAGCTTGTTTGATTTAGAAAGTTTTAAGAGGTTTGTTAAGTTTTATGTGCGTTTTGTCAATGACATTTTTTTGGTTTGGACAGCTAGCCAAGATGAATTACTTAGCTTTTTAGAGCAGATTAATTCATTAACTTCGTATTTGAAGTTCACGATGGATGCCTGTAGAACCTCAGTTTCTTTCCTGGATGTTTTTGTGGAAAGACTTCCTAGTGGTCTGCTGAATACAGGGGTATTCAGGAAGTCCTGTTATAGGAATTCTTTATTATATAGAACTAGCATGCACCCTAGGTTTGTCTTTAGAAATATAGTGAGAGGACAAGTGATGAGGGTATTACGTCTTAATCCCACTGAGATGGGTTTTTACAATGAATTGACTAACCTCCGTAACCAACTAATTGATAGAGCATATGATCCTAAGGAAATAGAAGAAGGTTTTATGGGAGTGTATACGCTCAGGAGAGATCGAGCGTCCCCATATTTTATGGAAAGAACTGAAGTTATGAGTGAAGGGAGCGATTGATTGAGTAATTTAATGGAGCATAAACAACAGACTAGGGTTTCAGTTTTTTACACGCAAGATATTAATGATATTAAGAATATTTACTCCAAGTACTGGGGCATATTAACTGTTGATCCATCAATTTGTGATATTGTAGGTGATGTCCCCAAGTTTACTTACAAAAATCGCATGAACCTTCATAGAATGTTGTGCTATTCAGATAGGTATAACAATCATATATCCCATCCCTCTGCTGGTTCTACTAGACCATGTAGGAATTGTACTTTTTACCATTTGATAGATAGCAATGCGATGTTTATACATCCTAATAGTCAGCAATGCTTCCATTTTTATCCTACAGCTACTTGTGACACGGAGCATGTTGTCTACCTGGCCACCTGTGTGTCTTGCCCAGCATTTTATGTGGGCAAGACGGGCAGAAGACTTAAGGATAGGATTAGAGAGCATCAGTATAACATCCACATCAAATCGAGTAAGAATGCTCTTTCCAAACATGTATTAGGTACTTCACCAGAACATAAGTTTAAATTTTTAGTTGCACAGATTAATCAACCTACCATTAGGAAAGGTGATATTATGAATTCTACAGAACAAAATGAGACTAAGTGGATAATTAGGTTGAGAGCAGACAGGGAACCCGGTTTAAATGATAGAGTACCCCTGAGACCTATGCTAAAAGGTAGGAGGCTCAGGATTTAGTTTAGTGATTATAAATTTGTTCACACATATATGTCCATATGTATTTTCATTTTTGTTTTTTATATATTTTTCATATATATATATTTTTATATATTTTTTCCTATTTTTTATATTTATGGCAAAGTTGATGTATTTATATATTTGTTTAAATGTTTTTAACATATAGCATTAAATGACAGGTTTAATATGTTATAGCATTTATATATATATATATATATATATATATATATATATATATATATATATATATATGTGTGTGTGTATATTTTTACTATCTCTGCTATTAGTGAGAAAGCATTTCATTTAGATATGCTACTTTGCTGTTTATTGATTCATTAATTGCAGGATATGATGTCATTTCAAAGAGTATATATATTGGGTGTTTTAAATAGTTTAGTATTTTGGCTTGAAGAAGCCCATTGGGTGAAAGCGCTTGCCATTTTGTCTGTTTGCTAAATTCAATATTGACATTTTAAATCCTTGAGGTGAAGACTTGAGTTTTTGATGGTGAAGTGAAAACTGCCTGCTTTGTGATTTGCGAGTGCTACGAAGTTCCGTTGATGTGGATTACCTTACTCTGCCAATTTATACTCCTGTGTTTTGCTTTTACATTTGTTTTTATTTTGTACAGGAGTTCTGATTTTTTTTGGTAGCAGTTGTTGATATTTTACTCATTACTACTTTTGCTTGCTACCTGGAAGTCATGGCAGAGTCCATACTACAGTGTGTTGAGTTATTATACAACCCTGAGAATAACGGCTGGAACCTGAATAGGTTCAGGAATTGCATGTCAGGTGATGGTAACCCACTAATGGCGTATGACGCAACATGTGATTCAATGAATGATTCAACACTTGAGGCTAACTGTAGCAGGCTTTCCACCTTAATGAATCAACTAGAGGTGGATTTTTTGAAGTTGAAAAGAATGCAGCTCCAATGCCAGCATTTTGAGGTATGCCTCAGTCATAAGTTTATACCGAGGGGGTTGCGGATACTAAAGATGCCAACAACAGGCACTTTGTTTCCAGATTTATTGTATAAATGGCAACAAATTAATATTGAAACCAGCCTTCGGTATATGACTTTACTTAATGAATATTTTCTCCCAGAAGAAGTTGCTTTACGTGTTTGCATCAGAGAATAACAACAATTTATAAATGAAACGTATCCATCAGTAGTTGTTGAGCTTTGAGAAATTGATAGACAATGTATATCTGTTCGAGAAAAAATTACTTGAGCAGAAACAGAATAAAATCCGGAGGGACACACTTGACTTTAAGAATGGCCATGTCTTTTGTTGGTCGAGGACTGATTTTGAAAAGAATGGATATGGGAGAGTAGCTCCCAATGCATCAAAAACGAAAAGTGACTTTAAAGTTTGTCATAGTAAAGATGTGGTTAATCATGTTGAATCCATTAAAGGGAATGAACGACCAACTTGTAATGTGAAGAACACTGTTGTTACTACAGCGATTGTTCATAATGAGAATGATGTGGATGAAATATTACTAGCACCCACTATGCAATCTGCTGTAGTGGAAACTAATGGTATTGTTGGTACATGTCATGTAGAACTAGAAATAGGGAATAATCCACCCTGTAGTGCCTCTGATAATTCAGGTAGTGGTGATGGATCGGTTAGAAGGAAGACTAATGGCACCCCCAACCACGGATATTTAGGCCTATCTGGCCCTGCCCCTTTCCCCATACAAGAGTTCAAGAGAGGAGGGAGGGACAGATCTATGAGCAGGGGGAGACAGAAAAGAAGAATGTTAGAGGAGGATTATGTGGGTCCTACACTGAAGAAAATGTGGGAGAAAACCACAAATCGTTAGCATGGAATATATCCAGTAGGAGTTTGACTAGGGAAGAAATTGAAGTCCTTGAAAAGGGCCTAACATTTATACCATCAACCAAAAGTGATGTAACGGACTCAGTAATGGATATTAAGCATTTTGCTCGTAATATACAGCTAAAGCTTGATTTTGGTAGTCGCACCTTTATTAATGAATGTCAGAACTTGAGAAAACCTAGTATGTATGTTCCTAATTTGCACCCTTTGATTGATGCATTTTCCAAACTAGTTGAGAAAGATTTACGTGGACACAACAATGATAATAAGTATAAGAAATGGTATGGTAATTTAAAACCGAAGTTAAGATTGACATTGAAGGCACTCAGATGCGATCCTCGTATTAGCATTAGACCAGCAGAAAAGGGGGGGGGCTGCAGTTATAATGAATAGACCTAGTTATATAGAAAGTATGGAGGACATGTTTAGTGATGCACAATTTTATTGTCGAATAGCTCCAAGTCAAGTAGAGAAATGTATTAATAGTGTTTCACTCTCTCTTATGGATTTATTGAATAATGGAATGATTACTGATAAGCAAAATGATTTCTTCTCAGTTGACTTTCCACTAATACCAAAGATACAAGGTATGCCCAAAATACACAAAAATCCATCTTGCCCACCCATGAGACCTGTAGTTGCTGGTCGAGGTTGGGTAACAGAACCAATTTCTATATATCTAGAATCTAGACTCAGACTAGTAGTCAATACATATGAACATATCTTGAGAGATACCAAACAATTTTTGTTGATGCTTTATGAGAAGATGGCTAAATTACCTTTGGATATGCCATATTGGTTGGTTACTTTGAATGTTCAATCCTTGTTTACCACTATTCCTAATAGTGAAGGTATTGAATGTGTGCGCAGATGTTTGGAAAGGAACTCTGCATTCCTTGACTTATCAATAGATACTTTGTGCAGGTTGTTGCACATTGTGTTGGTCAATAATATATTTACTTTTGATGACAAGGTTTACATCCAGAAAGATGGTGTGGCTATGGGCAGCTCGTGTGCTAATAGCTACTCCAACTTGGTGATGGCTGACTGGGAGAGGCGTAGCTTGTTTGAGTTAAAAAGTTTTAAGAGGTTTGTTAAGTTTTATGTGCGTTTTGTCGTTGACCTTTTTTTGGTTTAGACAGCTAGCCAAGATGAATTACTTAGCTTTTTAGAGCAGATTAATTCATTGACTTTGTATTTGAAGTTCACGATGGATGCCTGTAGAACCTCAGTTTCTTTCCTGGATGTTTTTGTGGAAAGACTTCCTAGTGGTCTGCTGAATACAGGGGTATTCAGGAAGTCCTGTTATAGGAATTCTTTATTATATAGAACTAGCATGCACCCTAGGTTTGTCTTTAGAAATATAGTGAGAGGACAAGTGATGAGGGTATCACGTCTTAATCCCACTGAGATGGGTTTTTACAATGAATTGACTAACCTCCATAACCAACTAATTGATAGAGCATATGATACTAAGGAAATAGAAGAAGGTTTTATGGGAGTAGATTCGCTCAGGAGAGATCGAGCGTCCTCATATTTTATGGAAAGAACTGAAGTTATGAGTGAAGGGAGTGATTTATTGACTAATTTAATGGAGCATAAACAAGAGACTAGGGTTTCAGTTTTTTACACGCAAGATATTAATGATATTAGGAATATTTACTCTAAGTACTGGGGCATATTAACTGTTGATCCATCAGTTCGTGATATAGTAGGTGATGTCCCCAAGTTTACTTACAAAAATTGCATGAACCTTCATAGAATGTTGTGCTATTTAGATAGGTATAACAATCATATATCCCATCCCTCTGCTTTTTCTACTAGACCATGTAGGAATTGTAATTTTTGCCATTTGATAGATAGCAATGCAATGTTTATACATCCTAATAGTCAGCAATGCTTCCATTTTTATCCTACAGCTAGTTGTGACACAGAGCACGTTGTCTACCTGGCCACCTGTGTGTCTTGCCCAGCGTTTTATGTGGGCAAGACGGACAGAAGACTTAAGGATAGGATTAGAGAGCATCAGTATAACATCCGCATCAAATTGAGTAAGAATGCTCTTTCCAAACATGTATTAGGTACTTCCCCAGAACATAAGTTTAAATTTTTAGTTGCACAGATTAATCAACCTACCATTAGGAAAGGTGATATTATGAATTCTACAGAACAAAATGAGACTAAGTGGATAATTAGGTTGAGAGCAGACAGGGAACCTGGTTTAAATGATAGAGTACCTCTGAGACCTATGCTAAAAGGTAGGAGGCTCAGGGTTTAGATTAGTGGTTATAAATTTGTTCACACATATATGTACATATGTATTTTTATTTTTGTTTTTTATATATTTTTCATATGTATTTTTTTTTGTATTTTTTATATGTATGGCTAAGTTGATGTATTTATATATTTGTTTAAATGTTTTTAACATATAGTATTAAATGACGGGTTTAATATGTTATAGTTTATACATATATATATATATATATATATATATATAAAATAGGCTTTGATTAAATGACATGTATATATATATATATATATATATATATATATATATATATATATGTATATTTTTACTGCATCTGCTATTAATGAGAAAGCATTTCATTTAGATATGTTACTTTGCTATTTATTGATTCATTAATTGCAGGATATGATGTCATTTCAAAGAGTATATATATTGGGTGTTTTAAATAGTTTAGCATTTTGGCTTGAAGAAGCCCATCGGGTGGAAGCACTTGCCATTTTGTCTGTTTGCTAAATTAAATATTGACATTTTAAATCCATGAGGTGAAGACTGAGTTTTTGATGGTGAAGTGAAAACTGCCTGCTTTGTGATTTGCGAGTGCTACCAAGTTCCATTGATATGGATTACCTTACTCTGCCAATTTATACTCCTGTGTTTTGCTTTTACAGTTGAATTTTAGAGTTTAAATTCTCATTTATGTTAATACCTTTTATATCCATATTTGATCTGAGAAAATTAGCAACTGGTTCCATACTTAGGGTAAAAAGCAGAGGTGAAAGAGGACATCCTTGTTTGGTTTCTTTCAAAAACTGTATAGAATTAGAAGCAAAAGTACTTATTTTAACATATGAAAAGCAATCATTATAAAGAAGATTAATAAGATAAGTGGAGTTACTTGAGAAATTATATTCTTCTAAAACCAGTAAGAAATATTTCTAGTTTACCGAGTCAAAAGCACTATTGATATCAAGACTCATTAATGTTAAGTTCTCTTTTGCTGTATTTGCATAATCAATTATTGTGATTATTCTTTTAATATTATCATAAAGATTTCTGTTTAAGATAAAGCCAGTTTGATCTTCATCAATCACGGAGGTTAGAATATATTTTAATCTATTAGCTTGAATTGCCATGAACAATTTATTATCTACATTTAGAAGTGAAATCGGCCTTTGTGAAAAGCATTCAGTAGGATCTTCGTAAGTTTTTAAAACTGGAGAGATAAGGGTATATTTCCAGGAAGGAGGAACTTTAGCTAGGTATATTATCCTTTTAACTATTGTGTTAGTATCACTTGGTGACAGTATACAATTAAAGACTCCTGCTAGAATGATATTGCCTTTTGAGTTTTGAATTACTTGTTCTAGATGTTGGTCAGCTGTTTAATTCCTATTCCAGGAATCCAGTACAAGTTAATATGAGTTAATATCCTATTGTTATACTTTATAGTTACAGTACAAAGCATACCTTTATCATCTTGATAGTTTCTATAACTCCAGGCATAGGCAGTGAATTTCTCCATAATATAGCAACCCCGCCCCCTTTTTTTATTATATTGTGAGCAGGATGATATAGTGCAGTTTTTAGTATTTAGTTTGTCCATGTCTTAATAAATGTGTTTCCTGTAAAAAAATAGCTTGAGAATTAAACAACTTGAAATATCTACCCCTCTTGCATCTGTTACTTAATCCATTGACATTTATGGAAATACAAATAATAAATGCTGTTTGTCCTACTGATCAAAAGTATAGAAGGACTTCTCATAAATAATGGTACTCTGTTAGTACAGAACTGTTTAGTAATCATCATGTGAACATTAACATTTGAAGGTTTGATTAGACATAAAATATTTACTATTGCGGACACTCAAAAAAAGCTAAAACATATAATTATCATTAAACATTTGCTTTTAAAATCCATCTTACCCCCCGTGGAGTCTAACACTCCTTGTTTGAATAGTTTAACCATCTGAGCAAACACATCCATCCAATACTCTGACAAAAAACAAAGAAAAACAGTCTACTCTACTACAATCAAATATGATGTCATTAACAGTAAAATAAAGATGAACCTGTATCCTTTAATGCATTGTTAATATATAATAGTAGAACAATTATTTCATATCTTAACTTATTTAACATATACATTCTCCCATTTTATGTGTTCATTAAGGTGTTAAAGTAAGATATGCTTACATCTCTTATTATTGTTCCTTGTCTATGCATAGTTCTTCAACTAATAGCATAAAATATGAAAGACTGCTGCACACCAATTTTTTTTTTCAATAATAATTCTTTATTATTTTTCACTTTATTCATACAAAACATGTAACATAGAAATAAACCAATGATTACCAAACAAAATTTCTAATAACATTCTAACAACATATATACATTATTTACATGAATGCTTCCATGCTTTTTCACAATTGTAAAAAATAAAGATTATTTCATCCAGGTATAGTATTTGTGATAATAATGTTCCAGATATTATTGTATTATAAAATAGGTATAATAAAAGAATAGTTCAGACCTCAAGTTTTAAGCCAATATAATACTGAAAATTTGTTCCCAGATTTTCAAATTGTTTTGTGGTGTCGCACCCTAAGACCAATGTACTTTCAGACCCTTCTACTCCCTCTTTGTAAGATTATATTAAAGTAAATGAATAGTCATTCTACAATGTTTGAACAATATTTCATTATTTGTTTATATTCAGTGGTTTATTTATTTATACTTAAAGCCTCCTATTATGTTGTTTCTGTCAAGTATACAGTTTATTGCTTCTTTTGCTTTTTATATGAGACTTTCAAGTGCATTGACAACATATTCATGTCATGTATGTCAAGCCTCTAAACATTATATATATATATATATTCATTTTACCATTCATCGACAACTACTATCAAACTTCAAATGCTTGCTTTCAAATATATTTACTTATAACTGTATTCAAAGATATTTCACAGTATGTGTAACATTATAATTGTTCCCTTCTTCAACGCCAGTTCATATGTGTAACTGCAGTTGCAGTGAAATTTGAGCTAATGCATATTTAAAAGGTTACACCTTTTATTTAAATTAACCTTCTGAAGCTGCCTGTCCATCAGAGTCTCTGAACATGAACAGCTCTGTTCTTGCATTTAGGTGGGAATTCCAGCTGAACTGTAGCTGTTTACCAGAGAATGCTCCATGTGTTCTAAATGAAGTAAAAAAAAAAAGCTCAAGCTATGGAGTAATGGGCTTCATATCCAACTACCACAGAAGCACCTCACATAGGGACAACCCATCAGTCACAACAATTTCCAAGCTTTTCATATTGAACCTGAACATGCCATCTTATGTATAGAGGCTATTTCATAGCCATTTAAAATGTTCACATTCTCTCCACTGTTAAATACTGTTACCACCCATCCCGTTGTCAGCAGGATACTCACGGGTTGAGCCTTTTCATCCTGTTGCCCGCATTGTCAGGCAGTGGGACTTTAAAAGTTCTGTTTTTCAGTGTAGCTGAATTGCCGTAGAAAAGCCGAAAATACTTCCAGTTATTCCACGGCAATGCGTCTACATTACTAATCCAGACCTGCAGTTAGAGGTATTCCCTATTAGGTCTGGGTGGTGTAATTCAAGCAGCAATTGCCTGCAAGGATGGAAGGGGGTGTGGATTCACATCGGAAGAGCCTTACAAAGGTCGCAGCTGTAGAGTAGTTTTGTATTAGTGCTGTACAGCTGCTAATAACTTCGTTTCGGAAAGGACTGAGATAAGCCAGCCAAGAAGCCAGCAAGGAAGCCAGCCAGCAAGGAAGCCAGCCAGCCAAGAAGCCAGCAAGGAAGCCAGCCAGCCAAGAAGCCAGCAAGGGAGCCTGCTAGCCAGCCAGCCAAGAAGCCAGCAAGGGAGCCTGCAAGCCAGCCAGCCAAGAAGCCAGCAAAGGAGCCTGCTAGCCAGCCAGCCAAGAAGCCAGCAAGGGGAGCCTGCTAGCCAGCCAGCCAGCCAGCAAGGGAGCCTGCTAGCCAGCCCAGCCATTCAGCAGACAGAGAGCCAGTCATCCAGCCAACCATTCCAGCAGGAAGGAAGCCAGCTAGTCTATCAAAGACTGTGATAATGGCAAGTGCATAGTATTTTGTGGCTTTGGTTATTTAAAATGGGAATATCGTGCTTTAAGTTTTTAATGTTTAGAGGTTAACAGGGGGTGTAGTATGGAGTATTTTAATCTGTGCAGCAGTAATTTTGAGATTTCCAAGTACTAGTTTTAAATGGGACTATTGTGCTTTATTTAAGTTTTTAATGCTTAGAGGTAGATGGGGGTGCAGTACGCAGTAGTTAAATCTGTGCAGTGGTTATTTTGAGATTTTCAAGTAGTAGTTTAAAATGGGAATATTGTGCTTTATTTAAGTTTTTAATGTTTAGAGGTAGATGGGGGTGCAGTATGCAGTAGTTAAATCTGTGCAGTGGTTATTTTGAGATTTTCGAGTAGTAGATTTTAAAGATATAACACCTGTGTGTGTATGTATATGTAATTGTGATTGTTGTTGGGGGTATGATTTGGAAGTGTTACTTTTTAAAGGTTGAACCATGTGTATAGAAGTTTTGTTTATTTTTGGTGGGGGGCAGTCTTAAATATAAATGTAGTGTGATGTATTTCAATTGTCGTAGCTTTTTCAGGGTACTTTCTGTTTGCAGATAGAAAATGTTTGAGCATAGTTTGCCCTTTTTGTGTGAAAATGTGTGTAATTAATGCTGTTATCAGGAAGTTAGGATATACTGTTTGGGTAATTTTTCCTGTTCTTGCAAGTCAATGTGCATGTGATACAGGTCTACCTTTTGAGGAGGAATGTTAATAGTTAACGTAGTGCATTTATTATTCTAGTAGGTACATGTTGCCAACTTGCTGAAGCTGTTTCAAAATTGTTTTCATTTATAGTTGTAAATGTGTGCATTTTATTTTTTATGCTGCCTTTAATAAGGTTACAATGTCCTGCTTTGTTTGTAATGTGTGAATATGGGGTGCTGATTTTGCTTTGGCCTGTTTATTGCATTGCTGTGCTGGGTAAATTACTATTAATTGCTATGTTTTGAGGTAAAAGGGGTCCATGGAGTCTGCCGTACATTGTAGTTTATTTTAGCTGCTCTTGCAAGAAGGAAGTATTTTTAAAAGTTAAATGTTTATGCACTTTTTAGGGTGGCCATGGTGGTGCAGTGGTTAGCGTTGCCACCTCACAGCAAGAGGTTCTCCAGTTCGATTCTCAGCTGGGGTGCCTTCTGTGTGGAGTCTGCATGTCCTCCCTGTGGTCGCATGGGTTTCCTGTGGGTGCTCCGGCTTCCTCCCACATCCCAAAGACATGCAGTAGGTGGATTGGACACTCTAAATTGGCCTTAAGTGTGAGTGTGTGTGTGTATGTGCCTTCTGTGGAAGGTTGGGTGCCGGGCTGGCAACTCGACACTGTAAAACTCCACTGCCAATCATGAGTGGACAGATGATCTGCTGTGGCGACCCCTAACCGGGAAAAGCTGAAAGAAGAAGAAATGTTTATGCACTTTTTCCTTTTTTTTTTTTTTTTTTTTTGTGGTGCATGCTCAGAAGTTAATGCAGTGCATTTGAGATTGTGCTAAACCATATCATTGTTACTGGATAGTTTGCTTTTACAAGTCGCAAGTTTGTATTTTTTGTTTTTAGTGATGTCTTCAATAAATTTACAATGTACTGCTTTCATTATAATCTGATTACGGCCAGAGTTGCTGTTGGGCATGTTCGTTAGTAGATCATTGCACTGTAAATTAGTGCTATACATTTATTTCTTTTAACTGCTGTGGTCAAAAGCTAAATCAGGTCTATGGTATCTGCTGTGCATTCTCATTTTAGTGTTTTTTGGTACAGTGAAAATGTGCAACTTTATTTTCTGGAGGGGTGGGGTGGGGGCTATGTTCAGCGGTAAAAATAATGCATTTCGTTTTCTACGAGCTGTGTTAATGTCAAAGTTTTCAATGGCCAAAATGCCCCCTACATTACCTCATTTTACTTTTACCTTTTTCAAATGGCTTGCAATGTTAATTATTTTCTGCTCCAGTCACCAGTTCTTTCATATGCCAATGTTTTTCAAGCCAGTTCTTTCATATGCCAATGTTTTTCAAGCCAGTTCTTTTGTATGCCAATGTTTCAACCAGTTCTTTCATATGCCAATGTTTCAAGCCAGTTCTTTCATATGCCAATGTTTCAAGCCTGTTCTTTCATATGCCAATGTTTCAAGCCAGTTATTTCGTATGGCAATGTTTTTCAAGCCAGTTATTTCATATGGCAATGTTTTTCAAGCCAGTTCTTTCATATGCCAATGTTTTCCAAGCCAGTTCTTTTGCATGCCAATGTTTTTTAAGCCAGTTCTTTCATATGGCAATGTTTTCCAAGCCATTTCTTTTGCATGCCAATGTTTTTCAAGCCACTTCTTTCGTATGCCAACGTTTTTCAAGCCAGTGTCTGTATTCATCCATCTAAAACCCCTTTTTCCCATTTTTACACATGGGGTTGTTGGGACGTCATTTAACAGTGGCAATCATGTACATCCAAGGCCAGTTCATTCTCAGGTCTTTACCGAATCTATATCAAAGAACATTAAGCTGCTTCATGTTTCATTTTTATGATATCAGGTGCCAGTCTTTTTCAAACCAATGATTTCACATGCCAGTGTTTCTAGCCAGTTCATTCATGCATCAATATGTCACTGCACCCTACTAACACAGTTTTGCTAAAGATGTTGCATATCAGGTAAGTACAGATTCAAGAATGAAGACAGCAGCAGCTTCATCACAGTCATCCACCAACAAAAAAATGTGCAAGTGGCAGGATGTTTTGAAAATGGAATTTAACTGGATCGAGAGATGCAGTGACATAAAAGCATTCTGCAGATTCTACAAAAAAGAATTTCTAGTGACCCACGATGGAAGAAATTATGTCACACAACATGAGGCAACTGAACAACATAAGAATGCTATTCTTCAAGCTAAATCCAGTCACCTGATGATAGAGTGGTCAAGGAACACAAACATTGAGGGACCAGAACTTAGGATCATTGCAGCAGAAGCCTCTGAGGTGTTCCATGTTGTTAAGCACAATATTTCCAATAACAGTTTGGACGGTGCCGTAAAGTTGGCTAGCCAGTTGTACAGTGACTCAGACTTTGCAAGAAACTATCTTGTGGAAGAACCAAGGCTGAAGCCATAGTCGAAAATGTTTTGGGACCACACTCATTGGAATGCCTCCTGCATGACCCTCAAAAACCAGGCACTTCATTTGCAATTTCATCAGATGCTTCCAACAAGGGGAACATAAAATTATTTCCACTTGTTGTGAGGTATTTTTCTAAAGAAGAAGGGTTGGTGAATGGCCTTTTGGACTTCTATAAAGATCCTGATGAATCTGCACAGGCTGTATCACAGCAAATTGTGAACATTATGGAACGGCACTCCTTGCCCTGGAACAGCATTTCAGCATATGGGGCTGATAATGCCAGTGTGAACTATGGGAAGAAATCTGGTGTGTATACCAGATTAAAAGAAAAGTGCCCATCACTCCAGAAGGCTAACTGTGTTGCCCACATCATTCACAATGCAGCCAAAAAAGCTGCAGCACAACTTCCGTATGATGTGGAAGTATTTGTAATGAAACTTTTCAGCCATTTGTCAGGTTCTGCCACAAGGACCAGAGACTTGAAAGAATTCTTTGAGTTTTGTGGCATGGAATTTGAGAGTCTGTTAAGACATGTGCAAACAAGGTGGCTGTCACTACTGCCTGCCATTGAAAGAGTAGTGAAAAATCTCCCAGTGCTCCAGTCTTATTTCCTCTCCCAGGGAGAAGAGGAGCCCCCCCCCCCGGGCAGATATGGCAGTACTTTTCAGCTAATGAGCATGGTGAGAATGAATTGCCTATGCTGCCCCAGTACTATTTGCACTTTCTCTGTGCTGTTCTTGTTGATTTTAATGAACATATAAGTACATTAGAAAAATCAGGACTTACTGCCATGGAAACTTTTTGTGTAATGGTCTCTCTGAAGCAAAAACTGCAGGCAAGAACTGAAGGTGCTTTCTTTGGAGGGAAACTTAGGGCACTTATGAGCACATTAGACAGCACTTCTGCTAACAAACTGAAAAGACACTTCATTGTGTTCTTGGAGACAGCAGTGAAGTACTTGGAACAGTGGTTTGATTATACTGAAAACAACTACTTGTTTACACTGTCTAAATTATGTCTAACTGAGCCCTTTTCCTTTCAGTGACATACTCAATGTGACCACTGCCCTGAGTCTGCAGGATGTAGATGAATACCATCTTTTTACGGACTACTTGGCAATTAGGCTCTTTCCCGAACAGTTATGTAAGACAAGCTTGACCCCAGGAGAAAAGTGGCTGAAGATTTTCAGAAAAGGGCCTTTGCTGACTGCACTATATCCGGTAATTGCCAGGGTATTATCTATACCAACATCAAATGCATTTGTAGAAAGAGTTTTTTCTTTGGTGAAAGATAAATGGACAGATGTGCAAAACCGATATAGTGTAGACTTGTTAAAAGAACTAATGATGACTGTAAATTACCGGATGAAATGTAGTGACTTTTATTCAAATATTGTTTCAAACTGGGCCCTTCTTCAAGCCATAATATCTAATTCAAAATACACTTAAAAAAAAAAAAGTGATTTAGTGTACTAGTGTGCAGTATGTAGTACTAGGGTGCAGTATGTAGTTTTGTGGTGTTCTTTGCTTTAGCTTTAATTTGCTAGTGTGCAGTATGTAGTTTTGTGTTTTTCTTTGCTTTAGCTTTAATTTACAATAAAAACAGTCTTAATTTTACACTTGGCTTGTGTGTGGTATGTAGATTTTTTAATTTTTCAGAATAGTCATGGTTGGTTTATGAATTTTTTTTACTTTTCTAAATAAACAAGTATCTGTTTAATGAGTAGTGTGTTTTTTATTCCTTTAAAGTTTGCTTACTGTTACAAGTAATGTGCTTTTGCAGTAATGCTTCTCTTCATTTAAATGTTTTTTTTTTTCAGTATGCTGTAATGTCACAATGTTGAAACCATAACTGTAATACTGCATCTCCTCTAACACCTCTGGTGATGTCATGATGGTTGTGTGTCCAGTGTCATATTGGTCACACCCCCTGTCCTACTGGCCACACCCCCATTTCCCACTTTGGCCTTGTTAAAAGATGGCAACCCTACTGTTAAACAACATTAACAAGCACATCCAAAGCAGCTGCAGCCACTCCTCTCCCCAATCCAGCATGTCATAAATCATTCTATAAAATAGAACAGTAACATATTATGTATATCTGTGCACTAGGAAGACAGGTAGCTTTTAGGTTTTAATATTAGTTTTAGTGAAATAGCTTTTCTAATGTTACTGGCGTTAATGATTACATTGAGTTGCTTCTACACTTAGGTGAAGATGCGTATCTTTCATTTCTTTTAGTATACCATATAAGTAGCAGTTTTATTTTAACACTATTAATGTTTTTCCTTTTTATAACAAGAAAGTATGAGATGTCACTCATAGTGTGTGTCTCTCTTTAGTAGGTAACTGCAGTTTATATGAATTAAACAACTTTAAATTTAGCAATGTGTTACACTAATCTATTTTCTACTTCAAGTATGAAGTATGCTTTAGTCCCTGAGTAACCAATTTTCTAGGCAAACCCTTCAGATCATATATAAGTATAAAAGCTGTATGGTTCATTTAAGGGAGACTAATAATATTTTGCCATGACTTATTAAAAATGATTCTTAATTATCTGTAAATTAGACAAGCATAAGACAGAAAAAAAGGAATTCAGTTATCTTACATTAGTAGCCTGCTAGTTGATTTTCTGATTCCTATTTATGTTATAGTTGAGCATGTTGTCTTTTCATGTTTTTCTGGTAAAGATGTGTAAAGAATTAAAACTAAGCTTGTTACACATAAAAAGAAAAGAAAAAAGCAATCACTGACATCTTGTTATTTCCTTTGTGAATAAAGAAAAGGGAACAGGAAAGGTCTTTATTTATCCCTTAATTTCTTCTTTTTCTCATTTGTCTTATTTCCATTTGCCTCCATTTCTCTTCATAAGGATGTAATGGACCAGTCCATATGCTCTGTGTGCTTAAATTGTTGTTAGTTTGTAGATATGACAATGCAAGGTCAAGATCTTCGAAGAATTTAACTCCATTAGAAAGGAAAAACTTCGCCAAAACATTTCATGCAGACACCAAAAAACATTTTCATACCAGATCGGTCGAGGCCCGGGTTAACAATGACTGCCACCAGTACTGTTAGCCTACAGGGTGCTGGCGGAAATTGGGCTACTGTTGGCCGAAGGAGGAGAAGAGGCGGAAGACATGGCTGAAGGCAGGAAGAGAGGAGAAAGGCTAGGACTGTGGTAGTGAGGGTCGGAACTTTGAATGTTGGCAGTATGACTGGTATAGGGAGAGAGCTAGCTGATATGATGGACAGAAGGAAGGTTGGTATATTGTGTGCAAGAGACCAGATGGAAGGGGAGTAAGGCTAGGTGTATCGGAGGTGGGTTCAAATTGTTTTATCATGGTGTGGATGGGAGGAGAAATGGCATAGGAGTTATTCTGAAGGAACAGTATGCTGAGAGTGTTTTGGAGGTGAAAAGAGTGTCGGATAGAGCGATGTTTATGAAGCTGGAAATTGATGGTGTAATGATGAATGTTGTTAGTGCATATGCTCCACAAGTTGGGTGTGCAATGGATGAGACAGAAAAATTGTGGAGTGAATTGGATGAAGTGGTGATGACTGTACCCAAGGGTGAGAAAGTGGTGATTGGAGCAGATTTCAATGGGCATGTTGGTGAAGGGAACAGAGTGGATGAGGAAGTGATGGATAGGTATGGTGTTAAACAAAGGAATGCAGAAGGTCAGATGGTAGTGGATTTTGCGTAAAGGATGGACATGGCTGCGGTGAATATGTATTTTAACAAGAGGGAGGAGCATAGGGTGACATACAAGAGTGGAGGAAGATGCACACAGGTGGATTATATCTTATGTAGGAGGGCCAGTTTGAAGGAGATTGGAGACTGTAAAGTGGTGACCAGAGAAAGTGTAGTTAGGCAGCATAGGATAGTGGTTTGTAGGATAACATTGGTTATCAAGAAGAGGAGGAGGAGTGTGAGGGCAGCACCAAGGATCAAATGGTGGAAATTGAAAAAGGGTAATTGTGAGGTGGAGTTCAGGGATGAGTTAAGGCAGGCACTGGGTGGCAGTGAAGAGTTACCAAATAGCTGGGTAACTACAGCAGAGCTAGTAAGGGAGACGGCTAGAAAGGTGCTTGGTATCACATCTGGACAGAGGAAGGATGACAAAGAGACATGGTGGTGGAATGAGGAAGTACAGGAGAGTATACAGAAAAAGAGGTTGGCAAAGAAGAAGTGGGATTGTCAGAGAGATGAAGAAAGTAGACAGGAATATAAGGAGATGAGGTGCATGGCAAAGAGAGAGGTGGCGAAGGCTAAGGATAAGGCATGTGAAGAGTTGTATGAAAGGTTGGACACTAAGGAGGGAGAAAAGGACCTGTACAGATTGGCTAGACAGAGGGACCGAGCTAGGAAAGATGTGCAGCAGGTAAAGGTGATAAAGGATAATGAGGGAAACATACTCACAAGTGAGGAGAGTATGTTGAGGAGATGGAAAGAGTACTTTGAGGGGTTGATGAATGAAGAGAATGAGAGGGAGAGAAGGTTGGATGATGTATGGATAGTGAATCATGAAGTACAATGGATTAGCAAGGAGGAAGTAAGGATAGCTATGAAGAGAATGAAGAATGGAAAGGCTGCTGGCCCAGATGACATACCTGTGGAAGCATGGAGGTGTTTAGGTGAAATGGCAGTGGAGTTTTTAACCAGATTGTTTAATGAAATCTTGGAAAGTGAGAGGATGCCTGAGGAATGGAGAAAAAGTGTTTTGGTACAGATTTTTAAGAATAAGGGAGATGTGCAGAGCTGTAGTAACTACAGAGGGATTAAATTGATCAGTCACAGCATGAAGTTATGGGAAACAGTAGTGGAAGCAAGGTTAAGAAGGGACGTGATGATTAGTGATCAGCAGTATGGTTTCATGCCAGGAAAGAGCACTACAGATGTGATCTTTGCTCTGAGAGTGTTGATGGAGTAGTATAGAGAATGTCGGAAGGAGTTGCATTGTGTTTTTGTAGACTTAGAGGAAGCATATGACAGGGTGCCTAGAGAGGAGTTGTGGTATTGTATGAGGAAGTCAGGAGTGTCAGAAAAGTATGTACGGGTGGTACATGATATGTATGAGGGTAGTGTGACAGCGGTAAGGTCTGCGGTGGGAGTGATGGATGCATTTAAGGTGGAGGTGGGGTTACATCAAGGATCAGCTCTGAGCCCTTTCTTATTTGTAATGGTGATGGACAGGTTGACAGACGAGATCAGACAGGAGTCCCCGTGGACTATGATGTTTGCAGATGACATTGTGATCTGTAGTGAGAGTAGGGAACAGGTGGAGGAGACCTGGAGTGATGGAGATATGCTCTAGAGAGAAGAGGAATGAAGGTCAGCAGGACTAAAACAGAATATATGTGTGTGAATGAGAGGGAGGATAGAGGAGTGGTGAGGATGCAAGGAGTAGAGGTGGCGAAGGTGGATGAGTTTAAATACTTGGGGTCAATAGTTCAGAGAAACGGTGAGTGTGGAAGAGAGGTGAAGAAGAGAGTACAGGCAGGATGGAGTGGGTGGAGAAGGGTGTCAGGAGTGATTTGTGACAGACGAGTACCTGTAAGAGTGAAATGGAAGGTCTATAAGAGGGTAGTGAGACCAGCTATGTTATATGGGTTGGAGACAGTGGCATTGACAAAAAGGCAGGAGTTTGAGCTGGATGTGGCAGAATTAAAGATGTTAAGATTTGCACTGGGTGTGACGAGGGTGGACAGGATTAGGAATAAGTATATTAGAGGGTCATCCCAGGTTGGAAGGTTTGAAGACAAAGCCAGAGAGGCACGATTACGTTGGTTTGGACATGTGCTGAGGAGGGATGCTGAGTATATTGGGAAAAAGATGCTAAGGATGAAGCTACCAGGTAACAGGAAAAGAGGAAGGCCCAAGATAAGGTTTATGGATGTGGTGAGAGGACATGCAGGTGGTTGGTGTGACAGAGCAAGATGCAGAGGACAGGAAGAAATGGAAACAGGTGATCTGCTGTGGCGACCCCTAACGGGAGCAGCCGAAAGAAGATGATGAGAAAGGAAAATGGTCAGCCTGGCCATGAACTGTAAATGTACCTTTATCTGCTTCTTCTGAAGTTCTCTTATAAGGGGAAGGAATTGTTTTTTTTTAGACATCAGTGCTGCTGAATAGTCATTATCAAAATGAATAATACTTCCTTCTGCCATAGGTGGTGACTTAGCCCAGGCAGTTTTGAGTACCAGTTCTTTATGCTGAGATGAAAGAAATTTAAGCATGATGAACCTCAGGAAATTACTGGACTTTGGTACAGGATTAACTAGAGATCTTTGTGCTTTCTCTATACCAAAAGAGAGAGCTTCAGGCAAATCTAAAGTTTTAGGAACTAGGTAGACAAGAAATTAACCATATTGTTACATTCTGTTCCTTCTGGTAGACCAAAAATATGAATGTTGTTCATATGGGACCTGTTGTCAAAGTCATCTATTTTGGCTAGTAAAGAGTTGTTCTGTTTTAATAGGAATTCCGTATTGTTCTCTCCTTTACTTAGTCTTCTTTCCATATCATTCATGGAGTCTTCAGGGCTGCAAATTCAGTTTCTCTGTAACTGCAGAGCTTCATTAATTTGTTTCATTTGTTTGGATCAGATTTTCTTAATCTGTTTTGGTGTCCAATCTATCTATTTTCAAAGACAATTCTTGAATATTAGTCAGTAATGATGGAAGCTCTTTTTTGGACACAGAATCTTGTGTTGCTGCCTTTATATAACTCATGGTGCTGCAGGATACAGTGAAGAAAATAGTTGAATTTTAAGAAACTTTTTTGATATAATTCTTTAGGACACCACAGTTTGTCATAATTCACGTAACTGAGTTGTTTAGGATTATTTAGAAATAAAAGTTCCTGTTAGAAATATATGTAGTAACAGAGCAGAAGAAAAGTGCAGCTATCCTAGTCTTATCCTGGCCATGCCCCCTGACTGTAACCTAAACTTTGACCACCATGTGTCTGCTGTGGTAAGGAAGGCATTCTATGTTACATACCTCATTAGCAAAGGCATTGCCTCAAGAGCAAAATAGGTCAAAACACCCCTGTACTCAGGCCAGTAATTGAGTACACTGCTCCCTTTGGTATGTACCTTACCAAGCAACAGCAGCAACTTGAGAGACCTCAGAGATTTCTAACCAAGAAAATTCAGGGTCACCAGCACATGTCATACATTGACAGACTGGAGTCATTGTCACTGTACTCAGTATTGTGCAGACTACTTAGAGGAGACTTGTGCCTGGCCTACAGAGCAATCCCAGATCCAAACCTAATGGAAATGCTGCACATCTGCAAGTCAAATGGGAGAAGGGTCACCCGCTCCAGGGACATTAACCTGACCTGTGACATAAATAGGACCTGCTGCAGAGATAGATATTTCTCTCAGATGTTGACAGTCCTCTGGAATAGGCTACCAGTTCACATCAAATAAAGCCCCTGTATGAACCTGTTGAAGTGTAGCTTGGATGACTGGATGGGAAACCGTAAATTCCTGCCAGGGATTTCACCTGTGACCCTCCTGAATATGGGCAGTTGTTGCTAACTAAGATCTCGAGTTTAGGCAAGATCCTTTATATCGGGGTTCTCTAGTACTATATTGAACACACATGGCTAGGCCTATAAAGACCTTCAGGTCAATAGCCCAGTAACCACCTATGAACCCATGAACCTATGGTAAAACATCTGAAGTCAGTGATACAATTAATTTTGACAGTCTCTTAAAAATAAAAAAGCTACACATGCCTACAATATCCAGCAGCTGTTTGGAATGCATCTGCTTAACCCTGTTTTTTGCTAGCCATTGAAGTGATCTTCTCAAAAACCTACCCAGTATGTATATAACAAAGCATGGCCATCACCCCTAACACATTAATGAAAAGGGCCATTCCCCCCTTTTCGCAATACCAATACAGCCCAGTCTTCAAAAATAGTAACATAGAGGGACTGCACTAAACTCCAACATTTCATTCTGATTGTGGTTTTTGAACTGAGCCAAAAATTCTGAAGGAAATTCAAAATCTGCCTTATCACCTACGAAGCCATACCCCATAGATAATAGTTTTTGTGCCACTTCTCATACACTGAAATTACAATCCTTTCAGGGTTAAAAATCATAGTAAGGGAATTCCTCATACATACACAATGAACCTCTGTCTCCACTGTCACCTCAAGGAGAATGGGGACATTTTCACCTCACTGCATCTTCAAGGAGAAAGAAGAATTTTTCACCTCCACTCCCTCCTACCATGGCATTCTTGTAACAGTGAAAAGTGATTAACAAACTAACACATAGTGCAGAATGATGAAACCAAGCTTACAGTAGATTACTTAAAACTGACTTACTGTGGCTTCCCTTACCATGTAGTATAACATTTTGTAGCAAATCTGACATCATTATAGATTTTACTTAGTGTTTAGGTGAATATAAAATGTTAGTCAATGTAGGTAATTTTGTGAGCAGATTGAGATGATATTTTTGGTAACAAAATTTTTAAGTGGCCCTTAGTATAAGCACTGGGGGCACAGGCTGACAGACACCTTTAACAGCAATTTGTAAACAAGCAAATTTTTCATTAGGAATCTGGTCTGCACACACACACACACACACACACACACACACACACACACACACACACACACACACACACACACACAAACACACATCCAGACATATGTAGAGACACAAGCATACGTGTGTGTGTGTGTGTGTGTGTGGGTGTGTGTGTATATATATATATATATATATATATATATATATATATATATATATATATATATATATATATATATATATATATATATATATATATATATATATATATGGGTCTACCTGAGAATATCAAAATCCCATATAACAATATTGAATCCTCACTTAAGCGCAACCTTAGGAAACTAACCACTTGGCCACCCTGGATGTATTTGCCTTTTTCCCCACTATAGTGCAATCTCAGAGTTGGTATATATAATCAAGGGTGTGGGGGGCAAAGCCTCCCACTTTGTTGGGCTTTAATTGCTTTGTTGTGTGTATGTTGTCCTGATGGCCAAGCGGTTAGTTTCCCAATGAAAGTTTTCTCTGGTTTAAGGTTCCACATAAATGAAGATTCGATATTGTCATCTCGATGAAACAGGATTCACTTATATGGGGTTTCGATATTCTGAAGTAGACCCACACATACATACATATATATATATATATATATATATATATATATATATATATATATACACACACACACACACACACACACACACACACACACACACACCCACACACACAAATATGTGCCCAAAGAGTGGCGTACAGCAACAGTGGTCCCTCTCCATAAAGGTGGTGCCTCAACGGATCCTGAAAACTATCGCCCCGTAAGCCTGACTAGCTTGGTCAGCAAAGCTATGGAAAGGATCATCATGGACCTCATAAATAAAGATATTGGGGACGTACAGACACTGGATCCTACCCAGTTCGGCTTTGTTAAGGGCAGATCCTGCCTCTTAAACCTGGTTGATTTCTTTGAAACAGTCACCAAGGCCATTGACGAGGGGAAGGTGGTCCACATAGCCTACCCAGATCTCGCAAAAGCCTTCGATACAATACCCCACTCAGGCATTATAGATAAGCTCACCAGCTTAAATATAAACCCCTGTGTCACTAGATGGATTGCAAACTGGCTCAAGGACAGAACCCACATGGTTAGAATTGTTGGAGCCATGTCAGACTCTAAACCAGTTACAAGTGGTGTCCCACAAGGCTCAGTCCTGGGACCTCTCTTGTTCGGTATATATTTCTCGGAGGTACAGGCCAACACGGAAGGACTGTGGCTGACCAAGTTCGCAGATGACTGCAAACTAGGCGCCATAATCAACTCTCCAGCCGACACAAGCATCCTCCAAAAGGGCCTCATAGAAACAGACAACTGGTGCCAGAGCCATGGCCTCAAGCTAAATGCCAAAAGTGTATAGTCATCCCCTTTGGCAAAAACAAAGTGCCCACAAATTACCACATAGGTGGTAATCCATTAAGTACAGAAGAAGTAATTAGGGACCTGGGGACCCAAGTTGATAGCAATCTCTCATTTGACAACCACGTGGCAAAGTGGTTAGAAAAACATTTTATATAGCCCACCTAATCATGAAGGGATTCACATCTAGATCAGGGGAGGTCATCGTGCCTCTCTTTACTCATCCCTCATCAGGCCCATAATTGAGTACAATGCCCCTTTTGGGATGTACCTTACCAGACACCTGCAGCAACTGGAAAGACCCCAAAAGTACCTCACCAAGAGGATCAAAGGGCTCAAACAGATGCCATATGCTGCCCGGTTAAAGAAACTCCAGCTCTACTCAGTGGCATACCACTTGTTCAGAGGCGATCTGTGCCTGACGTATAAAGCTATGTCCAACCTGGAATTAATGGACATGCTGCACCTCAGAAAATCCAAATCCCATTGAGCTACACGCTCGAGAGACTTAAACCTCAGCACTGAAATAAATAGGACATGCTGGAGGGACAGATTCATAACCCAGAGGCTCCCTTCACTCTGGAATAAAATCCCAGTCCAGGTTAGGCAGAGTCCCTCATTGACTCTCTTCAAGAGGAATCTTGATGAGTGGATGGGAGATCATAGGTTTACCCCGGGTATCACTTCTGTGTCACTGTTAGACAGAGGCTAAGTATACTAACCTCGAAAAAGGGCATAGCAAAATAAATTTAAAATGGGTGGCGAAAGCCAAACACATTCTGACTAGGCTTATTAATGCCCTAGGGCAGATAGCCTAGTATGAACCTATGAACCTATATATATATATATATATATATATATATATATATATATATATATATATATATGTATAGATATATATATATATATATATATATATATATATATATATATATATATATATATATATATATATATAGTGTCACACGTATACATGCATATGCATGTACATGCATGCATATACACCGATAGGTGTAGATATCAACATTCAAACTTATATACACATGCATACACACACATGCATACATATTTATTTATCTATATATATTATATATAAGCTGTGAAGCTGCCAGCCCAGCTAGCTAGAATTTTGTAAATAATTGTATGTCATTTTAAATATTAATATGATCTGGTCGCCTCACCGCAAGAGGTTCTCCGGTACGATCCTCGGATGGGGTGCCTTCTGTGCGGAGTCTGCATGTCCTCCCTGTGGTTGCGTGGGTTTCCTCCGGGTGCTCCGGTTTCCTCCTACATCCCAAAGACATGCTATAGGTGGATTGGACTCTCGAAATTGGCCCTAGGTGTGAGTGTGTGCATGTGTGTGCCTTCTGTGGAAGGTTGGGCGACGGGCTGGCAACTCGACACTGCAAAACTCCACTGCCAATCATGAGTGGACAGGTGATCCACTGTGGTGACCCCTAGCCGGGAAAAAGCCGAAAGAAGAAGAAGAAGAGTGATCCACAGGCTTGTCTTTCAAATTTAAGTAAACTGTATGTTTGTGCTGAGCTTCAAAAATTTAACCACAGTGCATCCTGCTGGACAAGAGCAGAAATGTATATGGACTATATGCCTATGCAAATGTATGTTTTCATGATAGAAGTTGGAACATACAGAGTTAACTTGCAAAACTCTAAGAAAATAAGTCGACAAGTGAGTTTTATGACTGTGTTTTCCACAGCAATGAGACAGAATGTCTGCAGCTAGAAATTCTTGCTATTGTCTGGAAACAGAAATAATTACAGGTTTTAAGAGTAAAATTATTTAACTGGTTTTATGACTTCCAGTTCTAGGCAACTTCTTAGGGATAAATATTTTTGACACAGAGGTGTTAATTTTAAAGTTTCTGTTGGCCTGGGAACTACAGGTAGAAGTGACAAGAATGATGTAATCTGAGATAACCCAGCAGAAATGTTTGATAGCAATTTAAGAACTATCTCAGAGACTGAATCTGTGCATTTTGTATATTGTCGTTGGACCTATAAACATCTATTCAGCACTTACATTTGCCTGGCTCTGTAAGTAACAACAGGTGATAATTACCCTACAGTTAACTGGGAATTATATACAACACCAAACGTACAGGCACATAGATTCCTGGATTTTGTAAACACAAACTCCCTGAACCAGATAGTCAAAACACCAACCAGGGGAGGGGGGCCATACTGATATGGGGTCCTCATCTAATATGGGAGGTGCTGCACCCCCTCTATAATGTCTTCCCTGGTAGGGTCAGACATGGTAAATTTTGAAATCCTTTGAAACAAAACACCCAACCCAAGAAAACCCAGAACTATTTCAAAGCTAACCAAAGCTAACCTCCACAAAATAAGGATAACAAAAAAACCCCAAGCCCCCCCACACAACACTACAGCTACACAGCCTTTCACCTTTCACCTGTACAAGCACAAGCATGTTAAAGCAATAAGAGGCACCTGTACCCCACCACCAGAAAGACAAGAACTAACTCAGAAAAAAAAAGGCCTCTCCACAAATCAATAAAAAAAATAATAACAGAAGACAAAGAATGGCAACAATTAGGAGGTGCATTACCCAGCAGGATGAAGGCACTCAGTAACCTCTCAAAAAATAAAAAAAACAACATACTAATAACAAAAAAAGTGAAAACAAGAAAAAATTTGAGGTGAATCCGACATCTCAACAACCAGACAAACTCCAAGGCCTTATTTAGCTTTGTCCACAACCTCAAGAGCACTACTGGTGCTCATTGTAAATGGAGTCACCTATACTGAGCCAGAAGATATAGCAAACCTACTGGCCAATAAATTTAGCTCCAACTTTCACCCTCTTTCCCCCTTCAACCTTCCCTCAGGAAATACCATCTAATATAACTCCCCCTGCTATCACTAGGGAACAGATCCTTAATGTTCTCTCTAAGGCCAAGAACACTGCATCAATGAGCCCAGATAGTAACCCAGGATGCCTTCTAAATAGCATGAAAGATGACCTATTAGGGCCTCTGGAATTGCTATTTAACTACACCCTCCAAACAGGCTTCATGCCACATGAATGGAGAACAGCAACAGTCATCCCTCTGCACAAAGGTGGGCCATCTACAGACCCTGAAAACTACAGACCCATAAGTCTCATTAGTCTTATATGTAAAGCCATGGCAAGAAATATCCTGGAAATGATCAATAGTGATATAGTAAACCTCCAGACACTGGACCCAACCTAGTTTGGTTTCATCAAGGGCAGATCATGCCTACTCAACCTGGTGGACTTCTTTGAGAAGGTCAGCAAAGCAATGGATGAGGGCAAAATGGTTCACACTGCCTACCTTGACCTGGCCAAGACATTTGATACAATACCCCACTTGGGCATTGTTGGCAAACTCAGGAGGTTGGGTACAAACCCGTATGTCACCTGGTGGATAGCCAACTGGCTCACAGACAGGACTCAAGAAGCTAGAATTGGGGAGTCCACCTCTACAAAGAGGCCAGTCACAAGTCCTGACACAGACAGACAACTGGTTTCAGAGTCAACAACTAAAGCTTAATGCCAAGAAATGCATAATAGTATCGTTCAGGAAGTCATTCACCCCCTGTAACTATCATATTGACAGCACACCCCTTAGAGCTGACCCAGTAGTCAGAGACTTAGGGACACACATAGTATTCTAGCCTTTGACCATCATGTTTCTACAGTAGTGAGAAAATCTCTCTATGTTGCTGAACTTATAAACAAATTTATGGCATGTATGTCCAAGGAAGTCATTGTCCCACTGTATTCAGCATTCATCAGACCTATCCTTGAGTACAGTACCCCCTTTGGTATGTACCTAACCAGGCATATCCAACAATTGGAACGCCCACAGAGGTTCCTCACTAAAAGAATACAGGGCTTAAGTAAAATGTCCTATGCAGACTGCCTCAAGCCTCTATCCCTGTATTCTGTCTCTTACAGGCGTTTGAGGGGAGATCTATGCCTGACATACAGGGCATTGTCATACCCCACTCTGATGGACCTCCGACATGTCTGCAAAACAAACAACACCAGAATTACCCATTCTAAAGACTTAAACCTTGCCTGTGATATAAATAGGACCTGCTGGAGAGATAGGTATTTATTCCAGAGATCACCCCATCTCTGGAACAGGCTGTCTATCCATGTGAAGCAGAGTTCCTCCCTAACCCATTTCAAGTGCAATGTGGCCAATTGAATGGGGAACAGGAAATTAATTTCTGGTTTGGCACCTATGTCTCTAATGGACACAGGCAACCTGTAAATGGTTCATCTCCCAGGCTCTAGTTTGTAAATGCTTCATCCCCCAGCCCCTGATTACACTTATCAAGGGTATCAGAACTTGTCTGAGATTTCTGTAAATATTTCTTTTTTTTTTTTTTTGAATATGGTGTTTATGTATATAGTATGACCTTGTAACTACTGTTCTCTCATTTATTTTTTGTCTTACGTCTTACATTTTTACTTTTTTCTCTTACAAGTGTGCATTATACATTTTTTTTTAAAATGTTACTGTGGAGCTTTTCTCCCCGGGCCTCTGCTGAAAATGGAAATATATCCATTTGGACTAGCCCGGTTAACAAATGTAAAATAAAAGAAATAAATAAATAAAAGTAAAATTTGCAGTGCATGGCTAGGCTTAAAAAGGCCCTTGTGGTCATTAGCCTAGTAAACACCTATGAACTTATGAACCTATGAAGCCACCCTGGTGGACCTGAAGTATAAATTGGTTGTATAACAAAAGGAAGAAACTGATGTCTAAGAACAATAAGGAACTTACTCAACAGTATAAGAATACCCTCCACAGCTTGAAATAGCAAATCAGATATCTTGTAAAGTTCTCTAAAGCTAATTATGAAGCTAAATTAGCATCCCTAGCTAAGGACAATTGTCAGGCATTCTTTAGCTATGCCCAAAATCTTAAAGGGAATGCCTGGTTATGAGCTGAACTTGTAGTGGACAGTACCAGTCATACTGAACCTGAAGAAATTGCCAATCTGCTAGATGACAGATTTGGTGAAGACTTCACCCCCCTGTCCCCACCAGCCATACCCCAAGGCATACCTGAAACCAGTCCTCTGCCAAGGAGCACATCATATCCATGCTCTCCAAGGCCAAAAACATGGACTGTATGGGACCAGATAACATCCAGGCTTTTTACTAAACAATCTAAAACAAGACCTAGCAAAACCACTTGGTACTCTGCTTAATCACAGCCTGAGCACTGACTTTATTCCAGCAGAGTGGAAAACAGCAATTGTAATCCCATTGCACAAAAGGGGCCCATCAACCAGCCCTGGGAACTATGGACCCATAAGTCTAAGCAGCTGTACCTGCAAGGCCATGGGAAGAATCATCATGGACCTTATCAGCAAGGACGTAGGTGACCTTCAAATCTCATGACCTGACCCAGTTTGGCTTTGTTAAGGGTAGATCATGCTTATTAATCCTGGTGGACTTCTTTGAGAATGTCAGCAAAGCCCTGGATGAAGGCAAAACAGTGCATGCGACTTTTCTTGATTTAGCCAAGACTTTTGACACAAGCCCCCACTTTGGTATCATTGAGACACTCTCCCATCTGGGGATTAACCCTTATTTCAGTAGATGGGTAGCCAACTGGCTCATCAATGGAATTCATACTGTCAAAGTTAGGGATTCGGCATCTACCACTACACCAGTTATCAGTGGCATTCCACACGGATCTGTGCTGGGGTCTCAACTGTTTGGGATCTATTTCTCAGAAGTCCAGGCAAAATTAGATGGCCTGTGGCTTATCAAGTTCGCTGATGATTGCAAACTGGATACAATTACTGAGTCCCCCAACAATGTTAACATATTAAGGGGTTAACACAGACAAACAATTGGTGCCAAAGCCACGGACTAAAACGAAACACAAAAAAGTTAATTATTATCCCCTTTGGCAAAGAGGAATTCCCTGCAAATTACAATATTGACAATGCCCCCTTAAGCTCAAACTCAGTGGTGCAATATTTGGGAACACAGGTTGATAGCAATCTAAACTTTGATCCACAGTGGTAAGGAAAGCCTTCTGTGGTGTGCATTTCATAAGTAAGGACATCTTATAACTCCTCTGTACTCGACCCTCATCAGACCACTAATAGAGTACAATGTTCCCTTTTGCATGTTCCTCACCAGACATCTGCAGCAGCTGGAGAGACCACAGAGGTTTCTCACCAAAAATATTCAGGGCCTCCAAAACATGATATTCATAGAAAGACTGAAAGCCCTGTCACTGTACTCTGTATCTTATGTGCTGCTGAGAGGCGAATTGTGCCTGACCTACAGAGCAGTGCCTGACCCTGCCCTAATGGAAATGCTGCCCATCCAGAGTACAATGCCCCTTTTGGTATGTACCTCACAAGACATCTACAACAACTGGAAAGGCCGCAGAAATACCT
Organism: Protopterus annectens; assembly: GCF_019279795.1. Taxonomy (NCBI): domain Eukaryota; kingdom Metazoa; phylum Chordata; order Ceratodontiformes; family Protopteridae; genus Protopterus; species Protopterus annectens. The sequence continues at coordinate 923,982,779 of NC_056730.1, forward strand.
CACAAAGAGGATTACCGGCCTCAAACAGATACCCTACGCAGACTGTCTCAAAAAACTGCAGCTTTACTCTGTCACATATCGCCTATTCAGAGGCGATCTCTGCCTAACACACAAAGCTATGTCAAACCCACAGCTTTTGGACACGCTCCACTTAAAGAAATCCCAATCCCTCCGAGCTACATGCTCTAGGGACCTAAACCTTGTCAACACAATAAACAGAACATGCTGGAGGGATAGATTCCTGTCCCAGCGACTTCCCATACTCTGGAACAAACTACCTATCTATATCAAACAAAGCTCCTCATTAGCACTCTTCAAGAAAAATCTTGATGATTGGATGGGAGATAGGAAATTCACCCCAGGGATCACTTCTGTGGCTCTGCTCGACAGTGGCACAGGAAAATTTTAAAATTGAGAGCTGCTAAGTTATAGTACTCACATTTTACTTATATTTTATTGTAACATTTTTGTATCTTTTACTTTTAAGTATTTAAGTATTTATTGTGATAGTTCATACTTAAGATAGGTTTGATTATATGAATTATATTTATGGTGACACCTACAAAAGTTTCATTGAGCATTTTAAGCATAATTTATGGTATTTACTTACTTATTTATTTAATGTACCTTTAAATTCTCATCCTCAAATTTTTAATTCATTGTATTTAATTGTTTTTAACATTTTATTGGTCCAGCTAGTTTGACTTGAGTATTTAATGAATTAATTGAACAAAATGGCTGTGTCTGATGAAGTGTGTAAACAAAAACGTACTGGTTGTGTGTCAGCGTTAATATTTTATTGTGACCTAATACCCAGCTGGATTTTACTGTGGTTTTGGATTAAACACCTTTATTTTATACTGTGGAAATGGCTGTCGAGTGCTCCTTTCAGTTTATTGGTTTATCTGAGCGCTTTCCTCCTGAACTTGGTTAAAACAAACCTTGTTACTCTAGCAACTTCCTAAGTTTATAAGAGCAATATTTAATATATCTCCCTATTTTTTGGCCTTTGTCCCTCCATTTTGTTGGGCTTTGTCCAGATTTCTTATACTAGGAGGTTGAGAGGTATGTATGTATGTATGTATTGTACTTCCGTAAAAGAAACTGTTGATAAACTACACAGGGATGTCAGCAGTAACCTATTATGAGTGGTATATGCAATATATACAAAACAAGTATGAAGCTATTAAATGTATAAAACAGATTACCCCTGTATATGCATACAACTTGTGTGTCAAGCCAAAGCAGGCACCTATCAAGCAAAACTACCGGGGTAGGGCGATGTCGCCATCATCTGCACAGATAGATGATCAAGCATAGTTATAAAACCCTATGAATTGAAAAGAAAAGATAAGTAGTTAAGACACAATGAGGAGTTACAATGAAACAGAAGAAAGGTTTTTTTTTTCCAAAAATATGCATGTCTTTCTCATTATTTGCATAAACCACAATAGAGATGTGAGGAGATAGCTGTCCCCAGTGTTAAGGTAGGGACTGACTTCACTTCATTACCATTTGTGAAAAATGAAAAATAAAAACACTTAAATGTTACAATATTAAGCAACATTAATAAACAGTCCAAAACTTCAGATGTAAATTATTCTATGAAGGTACCAAAGAAAGAAAAGGCTTAGTCACTGGAATAATTTGGCTTTAATTCATGATAAGCATTTTCGTCCACCAAATGAACTTCATCAGATCAACGTTTTAATAACAACTTTAACCCATGGAAAACTAATATATTCATAAAAAGCAGAAAGCATTATAAAACATGATTGACAACCTCATATATAGTAATGAGCCTAGCCTATAACTAAAAGCTAGCCTGATGTAACACGTCATTTTTGACACTCCAAACTAAAATAAGAAACAGAGAGATTACTAATAAAACAAAGTCCAAATAAACTGAAGTGCTGAACTTGTAATTAACTCCTAGTATGTCTCCGGACAGGAACAAACTGTCACAAAACTCTCTTCACTAAAGGCTATTTTGCACCAAGGTGGCAACAAGATCCTTCCAAAAGGAGTAATAAACTAAAAAAAAAAACACTAAAAAGAAAAAAAAAATCAAAGAGCTGAAGTGAAGAAGTGTATGTGTGTATATGTGGATGTGCATGTCAACAGGCACACAAATCAAGAAAACAGCACCCACTATGTAACCTTGGAAAATGTGTGATATAAAGAAGTATCACAGAAAAAATATGAGCAAAATAAAAAATATAATCATATATTTTAAATAATGCATCACAGGTGGAAATGAGGGCACAGTCCAGAATTTGATTTAAAGTGGGGGGATGGGTGTTCGTCCCCCTACCCCACTCCCACACCCCTATGGTTCTGGCTCCCTTGCCTCGAGTGAACCCATACTAATCATGTCCAGAATGTGAAAAGTGAAAAAAGAATGACTTGTTGATTCAGTACTGTGCTTTGCAAGAGGATTCCTGCTTAGTCTATTTCTAATTTCAGACCTGTGTTGGGCTGTCCTCTTTTTAAACTTAGAAATAGTCTTCCCTCTGTAAAAAACTGATCACTGGGCTCTGTAAACAATTTTTTCATTGTTAGAGTTCCCAGCCACCTTACTGTCCTATTTCTAACCTGTATTGCAACTGATGAAAAAATCCCTGCAGCTTGACTATAGAAAGTGGGCTTACATTTAAAGGTACCAAGCCTCTCCCTAATGTCCATGTAGGCTCTACAGTAGAACATTCCTTCTAAATAAGACCTAATGTTCCTACCTTTTTTGAAAACAAAAGAAGGGCCAGGATCCAGCATCTTGCTCACCAGTCTGTTACTTGATAAAACAGACCAGTTGTCACAAATTATCTTTTTAATCTCAAGGGCATCTTTACTGAAAGTTAAGGACATACTTCTTTTCAGTTCCTCTTTCCTTTGGTAACTGTAGAGACTTCTGAAATCATGTAAAAAAGTCTTTGTTGTTCATATAAGGAAGTGTCTTCCCTTTTTTAGGTCCTTAATAGGATCAAAACTAGATCTGATAGTTCCACATTCATTTCCCCCTCAAGAAAATCTCTGTGGAGATCCTGTAAATTTTTGAGAAAATTATCTATTTTTCTGGACACACATGCAATCTGCATACTCTGTGACTTTATTACATTATGCTTAGTCATTAGCGGATACATGCTGCTGACATGATGCAGTACGTTTACCCAGGTGGGTTTGCAAAATAAATCATTGTAAACGTCTTATGACTGTGTGTGCATATAAACAGTAAGATTCAGAAAACTAACTTTATGGTAGTCATGATGAATAGTTAATTTATAAAAAAATCAGTCAGTTGTGTAATGTATACAAAGAAATTCTTAACAGCTTCCACTGACTCCTCCCATACAATCAGGGTTGCCAGATGTCTCTATTTGAGTGGGACTGTCCTAGGATCAGCAGCCCAATCCCGAGTCTCACACTGCCGGTTAAAGTCCCTGTGAGACAGCCTCGGTTTTGCGATTTATGATTGGCCCGTATGCTGGTATAGGAGCCAATCATAAATCGCAAAGCAGAGCCACTTCTGTTCAATGTGGAACAGAAGAGGCTCTGCTGTCCAAATTTTTGATTGGCTCATATACCGGCATACAAGCCAATCAAAAATTGCAAAGCAGAGCCACTTCTGCTTAATAATGAAAGGCCCTTTTTTTTTTTTTCGTCTTCACTTAACGTGCAAGGCCTTTCTTTTTTTTCCCTACCTGGCCCTTCAGAAATCTGGCATCCCTGCATACAATACAAATATTGTCAATGACTCTCAGATAAAATTTGATGAAGCACTAGAACTCTGGGTTAGAGACTGTTTTACTCTCCCACTTAGCTAACATCGTATTAGCTAGGCTAGGGGCCATGGCTGCTCCCATTGCAATTCCACATTTCTGTTTGTAAATACTGTTATTAAATCTAAAAAAAGTTGTTGCTCTGTACTAAATGCAGTACGTTAGAAATTAGGGTAATCTCACTTGGGAGGGCTAAGGCTTCCTTCATCATGGAATCTGTCCCAGTCTGTATACAGTGCACATGGGGCAGCATGGTGTAGAGTGCCTCTGCATCAATAGTCACCAGAATTGAATCGCAAGTGACATAAACTGATTTAATTTTCCTCAGAAAATCAAGAGTGTTCAACACAAAGGAGTTAGTCCCACTAGCCAAGGGTTTAATATGATAATCCAGAAAAATCGTTGCTGGTTCAGTGATGCCACCTTCCTTTGCTATCACTGGCCTGTATGGTGGGGTGTCCTACAGATTCTTGTGAGGCTTGAGAATCCCAAAAAAAAATCTAGGTAGCTTAGGATGGTATACTGCTATGAAATCCTGAAATCTTCCATTGATAAGGTCTTTCTCATAAAGCTGTTGCAGATTGTCATGTATGTTCTCATATGTAGAAGTAACAGAGGGAATGCTGACGTTATGATAAAAAGTCAGGATTTCTAAGCATCTCTTTGATCTTTTGAATATGTTGGTCAGTGGCAGTAACAAATATGCCCCCTTCATAGTCACCTTTCATGAACCAATGTGCTCTATCCAAGCTCATGTCTCTGAGGGCATTAATTTAATCTTTATTCATATTGCAAAACTTCTAGCAGTAAGGTCAACAGAGGGCACTTCTGATGTCTGCCTCTTATTTACTCTCAAAAGCACTCAGCATCAGATGAATGGTAGGGAAAAAATCACTTTTTTTTTCCATTGTACCTGTTCTGGTTGTTATTGATGGTTTCTTTCACTTTATCATGAAAAAATACTTGCAAATTCAGCTTCCCCACATACAGCTTTAAATCAATGATGGTGTTTATCACCTTACTCCGGTCATGGGAATAAAAGTCATGCCTTTTTCCAGGACATTTTTTCTACAACAGAGAAGGGTTTAGAAGAGTGGTTCCAGACATTGGTCTAGAGTTTGGGAATCCTGTTGTCGGGTAAAAGGTCATGGTCCCCTTTGGGTGTCTCTTTACTTGGAAGGATTGGTCCTTGTGAGGGTAAAGAGATCCTTGGTATCCCTGCTGAGCAAACCATGCTCTCTGATTCCTCAGAGTGCAATTCAGATTAGCATCCATCTGCAGCCCTCTCCTGTGATGAATGTTTGGCTGTAAAGGAACAGAACCCTCTTGAAAAACCTGTGAGGTATCATGCATGAAGTGAACAGTAATGCTAGGTTCCTTAGTAGACACATCTTGGTGATGTCCTAGACAAATTTGGGGTGACCTAGGAGAAGAATCAAACTATGGAAGGGGTGGTTGTATGCATCCAAATGTTTAGCTTTCCATTTCTGGAGTACAAGGATGTTGTGTGGTAGGTTTCCTCTCGAAATGAAGCCACTATTTGTGCCTTTCTCTTGGTAGTTTCTGTAATTCCTGATGTCACATTTCAGTTTTTGCAGTTTAATTTCTTTAACTTTTGTATCATGGGCAAACACTCTTCATTGAATCTCATTGAATTTGTTGTCTGGTATACCAGAATATCTGGCTTTTTCTTCAAGAGTAATGCTTTCATTAGTAACCAGATCTTGCATTTTTCTATTGTGTTTAATAAGAACACCCACCAGTTTCAAACATGCTAACTCAAGAATGCTATTCTATTCAGTCTTAAGGTCCTTTTCAACATTATTTCACATTAGAATTTTGCTAAGTCTCCATCATCCTGGGTATTCTCTTATCATCAAAGCTTCTGTTAAGGAAAATTTCTGCTCATTCTAAGTTTTTCATTTTTTTTCAGACTTTTTTCCATTTGAAGAATGATAGTATCTAGATTGCTGGTGTTGTCATTTGTATCCATGTGTAAATTCTGGTTACTAGTGTTCTTGTTTGTTTTGTCCCAGCATGGAGCATTTAGGAAACTTCTAAACTCATTTGTCAGAGGATGCATTAGTCCACTTGAATTGTCTTCATTAACTATTCTGTAAATAAATAGATATTCACTGAAAAACAGTGAGTAAAGGTCAGGAGCAGACCAGTGATATGAACCATAGTATGAAACTCTGGATGAACAAAAGGTAAATCAAATGGCAAAGATCATCAATACCTCTAGTAAATCTGTCTTATATCCAAGAACCCCATGCATCACAAAAAGTGATTCACAGGACAAGTACAAGGAGCTGGAATAGTAAATTTGCCTTAATGTCTACAACTCACCTGGACTTAATTCTTCTTGTTCAATTAAATGCATTCTTCAGCTTAGAAACGGGACCATAAATCACTTTAATAAATATTTTGACATGACAATTTTGCTCCTTTCTTTACTTTTCTAGGACATTTTTATGCCTGTATTTTTGTTGGTTTCGGCTTGTTTTCTGTTCTGTTGCAGCATATACATATGCATAGTCATCTGCATTTTTTCCAGATTTTTTTTCCGCACAGTTTACTGATTTTCTTCTTCCTATTTTTAGTGTATGATTGATTTTATGGATGCTCAGTTTTAACAGTGCTCTGATGTTTCTTATTTTAGCTTGGATTGTAAAAATGACCAGCGTTAAATCAGGTTAGACTTTAGTTGTAGGCTAGGCTCATTACTATATATGAGGTTGTCCATCATGTTTTATGCTGCTTTGTGCTTTTTATGTATATATTACTTTTAACTTTTCAGTGGGTTAAAGCTGTTATTAAAAAGTTGATCTGATAAAGTCCAGTTGGTGGAAGAAAGTGCTTATCATAAATTAAAGCGACATTATTCTAGTGACTAAGCCTATTTGAGTTTGTCTCTACAGTGCATTCATAGAAGAAGAATTTACATCTGAAGTTTTGGGCTGTTTATTACTGTTTCTTAATATTGTAATGTTTAAGTGTTTTTATTTTTTATTTTTTCACAAATAACAAGGATGTGAAGTCAGTCCTCTACCTTAATGCTGGGGACATCTATCTTCTCATACCTCTTGTGGTTTTTATACTTGTTCATCATGTGACTCACTTTTTGTGAATCACAAGGTTCCTGGGTGTGAGGCAGATTTACCAGAGCCATTGGTTGCCGTTGTCATTTGATTCTCATTATGTGCATCAAGTATAAGTAGCCCAAGTCAGACACTCCAAAAGGGACCAGGGCAATCTCAGCATCATATGCATGAGGGGCTCAGCAGGCAATAATTCATATGCAACAATACTGTACTACTACTATTGCTACTATTACTACTAATGTTGCTACAATTACTACTAGTGCTATTTCTACTGTTAGTACTACCACTGATACTACTATTAGTGCTACTAATAGCACTATTGCTACTACTACTGCTAAAACTAATACTAGTGCTACTACTACTTCTACTACTACTACTGTTACTGCTACTACTACTGCTACAACTAGTACTAGTGCTACTACTACTCCTACTACTAGCACTACTGATACCAATAGTGCTACTACTACTACTGTTAGTGGTATTATTACTGCTACAGCTACTAATATTGTTAATACTAGTGCTGCTGCTACTACTACTACTACTGATACTACTACTACTGATACTACTACTAGTAGTGCTACAAATAGTGCTACTACTATTACAACTGCTACAACTGCCACTAGTGATACTACTTCTACTGCTACAGCTACTTCTCCTACTACTACATGTATGAGCACTACAAATACTAGCAATGTTTGACCTTAAGTAGAATAAAACAAACTAAATGCAGTACATATTGTGATGCCCCTGCACTGGCCCAGTAATCAACGAGCCTCAACCCTCAACACTAGCACCAGTGAGGGACGTACACATTGGGAGGACACAAGTACACACACACAGTAAAGTATAATTTCTCTTAAGAGCACACAGAGATCAAAGTCAGTCTGGGGCTGGTTTTTGCCTCTTTCTCCAGATCCCCAGTAAAACTCCCCACTGGCACAGCTATAGGGTTACAATCTTAGCCGAGTGGCCAAGCTAAGACCTCCAGCATCCTCTCTGTCCAGCCAGTGCTTTGTGTCTCTGCCCAAGTAGCTCACACACACACACACACACACACACACACACACACACACACACACACACACACACACACACACACACACACACACACACACACACACACACACTTTAAGATTTGATTTATACACAAACACACACCTGGAAAAAGCTGGTACAGCTTTACTAGCTATATCCCCTTTTGCCCAGACTATAAGGTAGTACCAGCTGCCACCAGCCAGACGTATTTATTAGCTACTATAAAGGCCCTTACAAAGGGTGCCCAATCCTACTCTGTAATGTTACTATTATTCAAATGGTAAGTGTGACCAAGGCCAAAGGTATTTAGGAATGGCCTATACAGTGTCACCAAGTACATATACAAGTACCTTAAGAGCTTAAATATCTCTAAACAAACCACAATTAAAAGGTTTAAAAATATTTAATTATAAATAATAAAAGGACAAGACAATACTCAACTCAACACAGTGACTACAGAGTTCAGAATCACAGGAAATATTTTAAAACAACAATGCAGGACAGTCTCACATAAATACAGAAATCATCTAAACTAATCTTTACTATATTCCTGTCTATATCTAAGACAGATTAATGTACCCTGGTTAAGTACTATTAGCAAGGCAAGTGCTGATGAGAGGATGTTTCCATGTCCAATGACAAAAATGCCCAGTCTCTGAGAGAGTTCCCAAATTATATATCAAAACATTACTGCTGGGTCAGCTGGATGACATCACTATTTGTCACCTGCCTTCAGTTCCCAGGCTAACAGATACCAACAGAATTTTTAGCATCTCTGTGTGAGAAGTACATATATTCCAGAAGTTTGCCTAGAACTGGAAGTTGTAAAACAGTTAAACACTTTTACATTTTAAGCCTAGTAATTATTTCTGTTTCAAGACCATAGAAAGAAACTCCTAGCTCTAGACATCCTGTCTCCTTGCTGCCTTTAAACTAACTTTTATAGCACATCATAAAAAACACTTTTAACTTATTTTCTTGAAGTCTTGCAAGTTAACTCTGTATGTTTCAACTTCTACCATTAATAATGTTTATATACATTTATGTTCTTTTCCAGTAGGGTATAATGTGGTTACATTCTTGAAGCTCAGTACATAACATACAGTTCAACACACACTACTACACCAGTAGTTTAATAGCCACATAACATATAGTTCTCTTACGTTTGTAAGACAAGCTTATGGATCGTATTAATATTCACAGATGACATATTATTTACAAAATTCAAGATAGCTGGGCAGGCAGTGTCACATTTTTTGTATAAATCATATTAATATTTTCAAGTGACATATAATTATTTACAAAATTCCAGCTACCTGGGCTGGTAGCATGTTGGTTTGTCACACATATCCTAATGAAAACAGGCATTTAACTAAGCAAGCATTAACTGTTCACTGTGCATCAGGCATAGGCAACCCTCTATCACAAAGACATGTACAGGGGGCAGAGCACAGTCATCATCACTTGCATAGGGTGGTGGTGGAGGGTTACAGGAGGGCAAGCCTGGTGCAAAAAAATGTGTGTGTATGTGTGTGTGCATATGAGAAATGAAGGTAAGTGCAAGTATGCACTGACAAAGCTAGTAGCTCCAGATGTAAAGAAGTCATTACTGAAGAATAACAGGGAGTGTGTGAGGTGGCATGAGCATTGTGAGATGTACTAATTGTGGGTCTGCTAGAATGCAGCCAAAGCAGTCCTGCTAACACTATGCCATGGTATCCTCGACAGGTGGAAGCTGTGCATGCCAGAAGATCCAGTTCACCATTGCACACCTGACCATGTGAACTACTTCTGCCTGGAGTTTCACTGCCAGTTCCATGATCCTAGCTGGAAGTCAGGGTGCTACCTGAACATGAACAATATCTGCTGGATGAGCTCTTATCATGACTGCATAAATGAACATGACCATGTGGTCTACCACATCTGGGTGTGAACACCTCAACCAATGATGGAGCAGTGGAATTAGTAAAACTACAGGAGTGGGATCTGGCATGGCCACAACCATGTCACCTAACATTAATGAAGTATCGACTGTTTGGCCTCATGGATGTTGACCCTGCCACAGCAAATATTTCATAACAGACACTGCATGGTCCAATGTGTCATTCATCCGAGTTCTTGCACTCTCGCACACCAGAATGCACAATGTGCAAAACTCTGACTTTCTCTTCCAATCCCTGGTGGAACTTGCCTGTGCCTCCATGATGACCCTGCACATATGTTTGGTAGCAGAAACTGACACACCACCTTCAAGGGGAAGGCAGAAAGCATGACTGTCATGCCTATATTTCAAGCTGCATGAGCACCTCTACTGATGCCCCTTTATGGCACTTCACCCTTACAGTAGCTAGGAGGAGATTACACCAGCTCTGCAAATGGAGTAACTGCACTTTCCTGATCAACCATGTCCCCTTCAACTTGTACATTCTCAGATGATTCCATTTCATGGGCATGTGTAAGCATACTGTGTCCAAACTTTGGGGGGGTGGGAACTACATCTTCCATTTAAAACATACCCTCTGCAACTCCAGGCTGTGTCTGTTCGTCATCGCCATCATCATCATCATCATCATCATCATCATCATCATCATCATCATCAGAGATTACCAATCCCCCAACATCAGGTGGTAGGAGCTCCACAGTACTGGTGCCAGCCTCACCTATGATTACACCAAGATACAAGAAAAACAATAGAAATTTAAAAACAAATGATCATAATATGCTACCTAAGCCAGAATAAAGCAACAATATACGCAGTTGCAATTTAACTTTATATTAAGGTGCAGTGACATATCTATATAAACATGAAGACAGATAAACTATTCCTATACCATGTTCAATTAGTCATTGAACCTCAATGCCGGATGTACTTAGACAAACAAAATTGTAATTGGAGTGTAACAATTTTCTCATGTTTACCCACAACCACTTAATCCTTAAATAAACAGATGCAGTATATGAGAGGTATATTTGCACAGTCACACTGGAGGATAAACTCTGGCATGCAAGTGAATATCAAGTTGTTGAAACCATGCATGCAACACCCACCTCAAGTAGCGCACAACAAGCATATAGACTAGTATATGCTGAGGCACTTAAAAACAATCTTCCTAAGCAACAAAGATCACCTAAACTAGCCATTGGCAAAGCTATGCCTCTGCAAGCACAAAGGCAGTCAGAAAAAGCAATGGCTAGAACCACACATGCAGTCATACTCAATGGATCCCCAAACACTTAGCATCTAAGGCAAGCAACCCCACTTCCCAGGATTCTCATCACAGGGGACTACATTGTAAGACATGCTGATGGCCCTCTAAACAGGCTGAACAAAGAAAATATAATGGTTACTTATCTGGAGCCAGGATCCACTAAATCACAGATGCACTCAAGCCATTAGACCACAGGTACCAGTATGATTCCGCCATAGTCCATGTAGATGTAAATGACCTGAGATGTACCCCCCTGGACTATATGAATACAGACACTATGGAGCTCTTATACTATGTGTTTCAGGATGGTATGAGCCTAGCATGCAGCAGCATATTACCATCAGCTAGGATAATGCCACAATATGAGAAAAGATGATCGATTTTAACAACTGGCTGTCTTTCTGGTGTCCTTCTAAGGGGAGCCAATATTTGTCAGTTTTGGAGGATATGGTTAACAGACCCATGATGCTTTGCCAAGGATAGTCTTCACCTGTTCCTCTAGGCTTTTGAATACTGGCTAAAACTTTAGCTGGGTTAGGAGAATGGCCTAATGGTTAAGGTGTTTGCCTTACAAACATAGGATGCAGGGTTTGAGTCTCACAAGGGATAATTGGCTAGGCTTAAAATGGCTTGCAAGAGCAGTTAGCTTTGTACTAATCTATGAACCTATGAACACCCTGTAGTACCTTTTTAGGCAATGCCAAATTGAGGGACCTACTGAGAGCAAAATCAACTCAACTGAACCTCAAGGTGGTTTAAAGTGGCAGAGAGTACCCATGCAGTGCAAGGTTTCAGTGCCTTCCACACTTTTAGACCAGTAGTTACACACACAAGGAGTAAAGGTGGCAGTGTCTTGATATATATCAGTAACAAGCATACCTCAAAGATAGTCAAACAGGATGACATGCCGGTGTTCCTTCACATGCACATCACCATACGCAAAGTCCTGTACCATATCTTAGCCAGCTATAGGTCACTCTCCAAGTCTCAAGAAACTCACAGTGCATACATGGGCCTACAGGAGACATTTACCATTCAACTTAACTCTTTACTCATGGGACATTTTAATTACCCCTTTGTAAACTGGAAATCCTACATGGCCTGAAATCTACAGGCACAGAGATTCCTGCATGTTGGAAATGTAAACACTCATGACCAAATAGAGAATATGACCACTCACAAATATAGAAGAATACCCCTCCCAGATGTCTCATCCTCTCCGGTAAGGTCTGAGCTTAAAGCTGTCTCCTTTGAAATCAAAATCGACTCTAACTCCAGTAAAACCAGTAACAGTTAAGAACTATTTCAAGGCAAACTACCTTTTATTATATGATGGTTTGTCAAAAATTCAGTGCCCCTCCAAACTCAGAGAATACAGCATTCTACACTGTATGTCCGTGTCAATAGTTGCATAGGGGCTACTGTACCTAAGAGAACTAAGCTCAGAACTAGCAACAGAAACAAATTGCTCTGGTAGCATCCCAAATTAAATAGGATATGCAAAAAAATGAAAACAATTATGGCAAAAATGAGGAATGTGAAAGATAACCATAAGGCCTTCTTCAACTATGTCAGAAACCTCAAGGGAAACATACAGCAATGTGCTGAACTGGTGATTATGGCACCACATTCACTGAGCCTGATGATATAGCAAACCTCCTATTAGCAGAAAAATTCAGTTTCAACTTTACACCTCTTTTAACCCCCAACTATCCCCCAAGAAATACCCTCAAACATAACCCCTCCCACTATAACTAGGGAACATGCACTGGCTGTGTTTGCTAAAGCCAAGAACACTACCTCAATGGGCACTTATAATATCTCAAGATGCCTCCGAACAATCTAAAATATGACTCAGCAGGCCCTGGAATCATTATTTAACTATAGTCTTAAAACAGGTTTTGTGCCATAAGAACAGAGGACTGCGATGGTCATTCCCCTTCAAATGGGAGGAATTTCTACTGATCCTGGAAACTGCAGTCCCATTAGTTTGATTTATCTTAATTGCAAAGCCATGGAATCAATTATCATGGAAATTAAAAGCTGGGACATAGTAGAACTCCAGACACTGGATCCATCCCAGTTTGGCTTTGTCAAAGGAAGGTCATGTTTACTGAAATTGGCAGGCATCTATGAAAAGGTCACTAAGGGAATGGATGAGGAGGAAATCAGTGCATACTGCCTACCTAGATTTGTCTAAGGCATGTGATACAATACCCCACTTGGGTATTTCCAATAAACTTATCTAACTAGGCACAAATCCCTTTATACTATTCATGGTAACTAACTAGCTCACAGATAGGACCCAAGAGGTTAGAATCAGTGAAGCCACCCCCACAAAGAGGCCTGTGACAAGTGGAGTCCCTCAGGGCTCTGTGTTTGGCCCACTCCTCTTAGGCACTACTTCTCAGAGGTCAAAGCCAATGTCAAAGGCCTCTGGATGTCCAAGTTCTCAGATGAGTACAAACTAGAATCAGTCATTGAAACATCTCAAGATAGAGCATCCTTTAGGAAGGTCTTGCACAGACAAATGCTTGGTGCCAAAGCCATGGCTTAAAACTCAGTGCAAAGAAATGCATTATAGTACCTTTTGGGCAGTTGGCCACCCCAGGTAACTATGTCATGAATAAAACACCCCTAAAAGTTGAGACACTAGGGAGGGATCTGAGAACTCATGCAGATAGCAACCTAACCTTTGACCTTTCATGTGTCCAAGGTAGTAAGAAAATCTTTCTATATTGCTCAACTTACAAGTAAAGGTATGGTATCTAGGTTCAGAGATTTCATCATACCACTACTGTGCCCCCATCAGACCCATCTCAGGGTATAATGCTTCCATTTGTATGTACCTGACCAGACACATGCAGCAACTGGAACATCCACAATGGTTCCTTACAAAAAGCATACAGGGAGTAAACATAATATCCTGTGTTGATCACCTATAAATGTCCTGTCTCTTTACTTGATATCATATAGACTTCTGAGATATGACCTTTGCCTGGAGTACAATGTACCCCTGGATCCTGTTTTGATGAACCTTTTGCAAACAAGATGAACTGTTCTCTAATATGTAATTTGAAGGACCTTGAGGTTTTTCCAACACAGAAAGCTGAAAAAGTACATTGAACCAAATAAATAATCCATTCAGTATGAAATATAATTAAATGCCTAATCTGAAAAATCTTGTTAGTATTATGCCTTTCAGTATACATCCATCTGCCTTTGGATAGTCACAACCAGCAATAAGGTGTGTGACTGTTTCCAGTTCGGTTCCACAAAACCTACATATGTCTGTTTCTCCCACATGTTCAATCGACTAAGTAAACCAGTGTGTCCATAGCGCACTGTCTTGGGCTGCCAATATTAACCTTTCAAAATTTCTTGATGTAAATTCACCTCTCCTTAACCATTCCTGTGTTCGTTCTTGATCAACATGAGGCTTTCCCAGAAGTTTTCTATACTTGCAACTATATTTATGTTTCTTCCACATTTCTTGCCTTCTCATCTGGTCCTTCACCTTATATTCTTTCTTTTGTTTTTTTAGCACATTCAGTTGCTGCCTGATTTTTATCCACTTCTGGTTTAATTTTCATTCCTGCTTGACGTCGATATGCTTCTGCTAAATTAAGCAGTGGTGTCATCTTAGATTTATTCTCCTCATGTTTCAAAACTTTCACCACATTTGGATCTTTTGAGGTCATCAGATATGTGTGGAGTCCCATGATTGCAGATCTATACATGTAATTAATTTCAAGGAGGCCCATCCCTCCTTCAGAATGGGGAATATATATAATCTTGGTATATACTGAGTTGTATAAATCATTTGGTGAGCATGAAGCATCCTTCTTGTTTTAATATCTAATCTGTCCAACACTTTTTGGGGCCAGTCAATCACTCCAAAACTATAAGTTAGGACAGGAAGAGCAAATTGATTTATAGCTTGGATCTTGTTCCTAGGTGTCAATGCTGTTTTCAGGATTAATTTAAGTCTTCTAAAGTACTCCTTGCTAAGCTTTATTTGCATTTGTTCATGTCTTATTGCTGATCCTTCATCAATTCCCAAGTATTTATACACCCCCTCTTGCTCATGTTATTTTATGTCACATTCTTGTCCCAAACTGATGTTTTCCTGGTGCTGCAATTTTCCTTTTTTAAAGGTTGCTTTTGCACATTTATCAAGACCAAATGACATTCCAATATCATCTGAAAAAGTTTTGACAACCCGCAGCTGTGCTTTCAGTTCCTCATCTGATGAGCTATACAATTTTAAATCATCGACAAAGAAATGATGAGAAGTCATTAGACTGTGTTGTTTTCTAGAAGCCAAATTATAGCCATGACCTAAGCTGTTAAGTAAACAGTTTAATGGATTAATGGCAAGGCAAAATAGCAACGGTGACAGGAAGTCACCCTGGAATACCCCCCTTTGGATTTTTATTCCTGGGATAATAATCTGTCCTTTATCATGGCTGCAAAGTGGTCTGCCACTGTTTCATGGTTACTGTAATGTAATCAATCAGTGTAGGATGTACCTTATACATTTTTAATCACTCTTTTATCCATGAATGTGGGATACTATCAAATGCTTTTTTATAGTCAATCCATGCCATACTTAGATTCTTCCCTTTCTTACAGTTCTCCACTATAACTTTATTTAACAACAAATGATCCTTTGTTCCATATGACTTTCTTTTATTGACCTTTTGTTCTACTGCCATAATTGAGTTTTCTTCTAAATGACTATAAACTATGTCGGCGTCAATCCCCGTGTATAGTTTATACGTCATTGGAAGACAAGTGATTGGTCTATAATTTTTAGGGTAGCTTGCAGGTTCACTCTTAAGTAAGAACATTGTTTTTCCTGTTGTTAACCAATGCGGTGTCTGTTCGGGGTGTGCATATAAATAGTTCTTACTCATGGCTAGATCCTTGTGTAAAAAAGTTAATACTTTAAGCCAAAAGTTAGGTACTGCATCTGGGCCTGGAGTTTTCCGATTAGCGTCTTTTCTCAACTTTGTTTCAATCTCTCTGACTGTTATTTCATCCCATTTCATATCCTGTACCTTTAAACTTCTTATTCTTTCTTTTACTTCTTCTATCCATTTAGCATCTTTGTTATGTTCCACAGGATCTTCATAGTTACTTCCCTAAAATGTATCTACTTCCTCTTTTTTTGGCGGTCTATCAATTATTTGACCTTATTTCAAAATTCTCTATAAAACTTTTTGGGTCATCAGTAAATTGATTACTTTGTGCTTTTCCCTTAAATTTATCTTCGTATCTTCTGAGACTTTCCGCCTTTTTTGAAAATTTTTAGTTTGTTATCTCCAGTAGTGCATAATAGATTCTGGTCGGTTGTAATACTGCGCATTGCTTTTATCAAATCTATCTTTCTTAACATTTTTGTTGATCTGTTCCCTCTTCTATAATCTTCTAACAATGACACTTCTTGTCTTAGCTGCTTTATAGTTTTCTCTATTCGATATTTCCATGATGGTATTCACTTTCACCCCCTCACACACACTTTTCCCTTGCTACCCTATGTTCCTGTGGTAAAATTGTATCAGTTATTAATTTAGCAGCACAGTAATATATTCTGTTTACTTCTGTTAAATCACATGGATCTCTATGGACAGTCCTAATTACTGTGTTCATTTGTTTTATCAAGCTTCTGACTTTTGGGGTTTTATTAACCTTCTGCAGTCTATTTCTCTCATTGATCATGATATATCTGTCTTTGTCTATTAAATCAAGCAACTCTTCTCTTAACTCCTTTTCTTCCATACTGAGGGTACATCCCTTGTTTTCCATTTCCTGTGGGCATTCTAAAGAAAGTTTTATAGCATCTTCCTGTGGCACATTCTCTTCAATTTCATCCTGTGTCATCTGTTGTTTTGTCATATGGAAACTCACTGGCCTATCACTCCTCAACATTGACAGCATCAGGGTTCCACAGTTTCCTGTTTGTTTCCTTCCTGTCTAGCTTCAAGTGAACTTTTATACTGGTTTCCTGTGGAAGGCTCCAAAATATCTTGATATGGCACCTGACCTGTTGCTTCCTGTTCCACTGGTTTCCCCTTAATTTGGATATCCATTGCTCTATCCTGTTGTGGTGCTTTCTGCATTTGATTTTCTACACTGAATCCTTCTCTTTGCAGCTGTTCCATTACCTCAGTTTCTATTTCTTTGACTTCTGCATTACTAATCTCTTTTTCTACTTTTCATCTTAGTCTTCTTATTTTTTATATTGTAAAGTTTTCCATATCTGGATTCCTTTGCCTATATTTTTCTTCAAATATCTTTGGTGCTGCTCTTTTTGTATTAGTTAGTTTTGCTTTCTCCTTTGCATAAATATTACACTATATTAAATATCTTTTTCTTTTCCCTGTCCATATTTCTTCTTCACAAGTCTCCTGGTCTTCTTGCTTTTCCTTATTATGGGGACTCACTCCGTCATGCAGTGATTTAGTCTGTTTTAGACCTTCTACATTAAATCCTTCACTTCACAGGCACTCCATAACTTCAACTTCTATTCCTTTAACTTCTACTTTACTAATCATCTTTTCTACATTAAATCTTTGTGCTTTTAGTTTTTTATTGTGAAATTTTCCATATCTGGATGCATTTGCCTGTATTTTTCTTTGAATATCTTTGAAACTGCTTTCTGTACATAAGTTAACTTGGCTTTCTCCTTTGCAAAAAAATTGCACCATATCAAATCTCTCTTTCTTTCCCATGTCCATATTTCTTTTTTATATTTTTCAAATATCTCTAGGTTTTTTTGTTTATATTTTCTCACTTCTTCAGAGGCTTCTTTTTCCAAAGAAATCAAAGTTTCTTGATCTATATACTGTTTTTCAAAAATCTGTTGTATTAATGAAAGCAAATTTTTATTTGAAGCTTGTGACAGTTTTCCTGTGGAAGTATTTTTCTTTCCTCTAATTTCTCTCTTAATCATTTTGTATATCTTGTGTCTGGAAATTCTGGGCTTTTTACATAATAGTAACAATACATAATTTCTTTCTTATCCTCAATAGTCCACTCTGTTGTCTTTATGGCTGTTCTTTGTCATTTTTGTGGACTACTACTTCCTTCTACAACAGGGTGGCCATCCTTCCCTTGAGCCTGGCCTGGCCCCATTGTAGGATTGTTTCCGTATTTTGAGGATTCTACACTGTCATTTTTTCCAGTCCTGGCACCAGTGCACCTATCAGGATTGGGCACTTTTTTATCCTAGGTCTTGTGCACCCAGCTATCTTTTTTATTTTTGATTTACTTCTGTCCATGATATATACTATATAAATACAGTCTATATATCAGTGTCGCCTTGGTGAGATTTTGTGAAAAACAGGGTCCACCTCATAAATGTAATCACCAAGACTTGAGGATGAATTCAATTTCAGCAATACTACGCTCCTTTGCTTGCTGACTTTTCATCTCTCCATCAGGACTCCATCTACATATGTTGTCTGATGATTGTCTACTACTTTTTGATAACCCCAGACAGTCCCAGAGGTAGTTGCCTCTAAATGCCCTGTATACCTGAATAAGATCTCCTCTCAGATATCTATAAGCAACAGCATACAAGTTAAGATATTTTAGCCTTTCATAATAACTTAAAATTTCACATCCATGTATGCCCTTGGTATTTTTCTGCTGTACTCTTTCCAATTTACTCATGCTTATTTTCTTATAGGGTTTCCATATAGTTATTCCACACTCAAGTTTGGGTCTAATGTAACTAACATACAATGACTTCGTCATTTATGATTTCCTAGAATTTATAAATCTTTTTATACAACCTATACTTTTATAATTATCATTAACCAATTGGTTAATAAGATTAGAAAAACTCAAAGCTGGATCTACCCATATACCCAGGTCCTTAAATGAATCTACAGTTTCAATCACTATGTACTGTATTAAATAGTCACCTTTCAATTTATGTCTCCCAAATCTCATATGCTTAATTTTTGATGTATTTATCAGCTTATTATTCGTCTGTGTCCAAATGGTCAATTTAGTCAAGTTCTTTTGCAGACGTACCTTATCTGTAATACATGTAATCAGTTTACAAAATTTCAGGTCATCTGCATGTTGACTGCATAATACCTGAGTTGAAAAAGTCAGGTTTGAAAGATACAATTTAAACAAGTAATGGCAGAGGACAGAGCACTGTGGGACACACTGACTGTAACCAAGAATTTCACCTGTTGAATTGTTGTGTGATACTTGCCATGTCTTATTTGTGAGCCATGCATCCATCTTTTATTTATTTATTTAGCATGTGTTTACTGGGAAAGTCCAACTTGGAACAGAGCCAGGTTTCAGCAGAGGCCCAGGGAGAAAAGTTCCAGATGCATCTTATCATGAGTGCATGAATAGCTAGTTGTTCTAATGTATTGATTAGTGTTTTGTGTATGACCCTGTCAAATGTTGAAGCTAAATCTTTATAAATTACATCACACCGCAATTTTTCATTCATAGCATACCTATCAACCTACAGTGTGGCACAAATTAAAATCTCAGAATTAATCTTGTACCGTTGTATGTAAAATAAGGTCTATATTACATTGTCGAACTCACACGAGTTGAAACGATGTAATATCAAACCATGAAGTTCGAAACCCAAGAATTACGAAAACACAGAACAGCGATTTTTATCCCAGGGAAAAAAAATCGCTGTTCCAGTACAAAAAAAAAAAAAAACAACTACACTTTAAACTTAAACTAATGTGGGGGGCTTCACCACCCACACCCCGCAACATGGGGGGTGCTGTGTCCCCCACACACACCCCCTACTTAAATATACCAACTATGAGATCGCACCACAGTGGAGGAAATAGCAAAGCCCCAAAAATGGCCCACCGATTTTTTTTCCCCTGGGGAAAAAAAATCGGTGTGCTGTGGTTTTGCTATTTTCATATTTTGAACATTTGGGTTCGATATTACAACATTCAGACTCCTGTGAGTTTGACGTTGTAATATAGACCCCATAAAATATATTATTTAAGATTTCTCTTACGAGCCTTCACCTATGATTGTCAAGTGTCTCAGATTTTGTACTTCTACTCAATATCTATGAAGCAAGGGATAAGACTTGTTATCTTTATCAAGACTCACCTCCACTGTAATTCAACTAACAAAAGTACTGAGAATATGGAAAGAGATGCTGATAATACACTTTCAACAGCTCTGGCAAAGCTGCAGGATTATAATTTGTACTCATTGTAATTAGAAGTAACTTCTAACACAGAAGTCACAAAAAAAGTGAACATTCTACTATCAAATACAGTCAGACAAGAACCAGGAATGCCTCTCAAACAACACGGGAAAGTAAGAACAGTGTAGTTTTGGCATCTAAGTAGAGTATAGGGATTGTGGGAGTTGTAGTTATGAAAACCAGTGGCTTGGGAAATCTGACAGCACATACCAAGCCAATATCTGTCCAAGTCTGTTTTGTCCAGGTTTGGGTCATCGTGTTCAAGTATATTAACTACTTCGCCCCACTAAGAAGTAAGAAATCCGAGCAAATGGAGGTGTAACAGGGGTTCAACAAAAAAAGCTCATTCTGCTGCAGATGGAATATCCATTTTACCCCCCTGTATGTGACTCCCAACACCCTATTCACTCTGTCCAAACTGTTTAACTTTGACTTCAGGCAGACGTTGTCTGTCCTTTCGTAGGCTGCAGAGTACTACTCATGGAGTTTCAGAAATGATAGTAATTCAGTGTCCGAGATCAAACTATGTTCTGCTGCATCTGTCTTTACTCTAACACTGTGTCACTCACCAACTTTTCCCAGCATTCACTAAAAACGTTTGCCCCACCGCACTCTGCCCACAGTCAAATCTGCCCTAAAGTTGGGTCCAAGCTGCCAGGCTAACCTCTCACTATTTAAGACTGCTCTAATTTAAACTGCTAGCAATAGTCTATCAACTACAAACTTAACAATGTAATTAAAACCTTCAGCATCTGCAGAAAATATTATTTTTCATACACAAAAGACCATATATGTAATATAAACAACATTTTCAACACTTTTTTTTCTGTTTCTCACCGGCACAACTAGAATGCGACAACAAGACAAGAGAATTACACAATGCATTTGCCTGGAATATGAATGTATGGGAGTTGTAGTATCTGTGTCACTTTTACTCAGGCTGGAATTGAGAATGGCATTGACATGATGACATCAGCTGTAGTTAAAATTATAAATAAAAAAAAAAAAACAGGAATTGAAGAGGCCACTCAGGAATTCATGGCACCCCATTATTTTGCCCTCAAAACCAGTAAATTCTGAGGAATTTGGTACGGTTGAGAGGTATAATTCATAGCTGTTATTATATTGTTATAGAATATCATATTATAGGTAGTAAGAGATCTATTTCCAACATATGCATGTTGATAGATGGTTTCAAGTCCCAACCTATCCAATTCTGACAATAACTTATCCAATATTACCTTCTCCATTATTTTTCCACATCATTTGGGTTTGTCCTACTCGCCTTTCCCTTAAAGACTGGTTTAATAAGCACACGCCTGGAGTCTTGAGGAATCTCCCCATAGTTATATGACCTAGTAAATAATAGATATAATGGTAGTGTAAGTTCTTGCTGAAGTGTTCTCAGGTCTTTGTTACTAATTCCATCTCCTCTCTGTGCTTTGTTTGGATGCAGTTTGCACAGTTCTTTTTCAATATAATCTAATTTGATTTCAGTATCTGAGGTTTGCTGGGTGTCACTAGAACAACTTATCACCCGCTTTGTGAAGCCAAACTGTTTTCCATAAGATTTTGTAAATATATCTATAATCTGTTTATTTATTTATTTATTTTTATTTATTTACATTTGTTTACCAGGAAATTCCGACTGGACACAGGTTCTTTTTCAGTGGAGGCCCGGGGTGAAAAGCTCCACAGAATGACATGATAAATGGTATACAATATGAATCAAAGGTAGGTATACAGTAGTGGTGATGATGACATGAAAAATACAGGAGCTCATTTGGTAAAATTAAGTAGTAAGCTCTAATTACAATCATTGAAAATAAGAAGTAAAACACAGCACTACAATTGTCTAGCAGTAACAAGTAACAATAATAATATACTTCTTCTTCTTTCAGCTTTTCCCAGTTAGGGGTCGCCACAGCAGATCACCTGTCTGCTCATGATTGGCAGTAGAGTTTTACAGTGTCGAGTTGCCAGCCTGGCGTCCAACTTTCCACGGAAGGCACACACATGCACGCACTCATGCCTAGGGCCAATTTAGAGTAATAATTACTAAATCCTTGAAGGATGAACTAGCAGTAATTAATATTCAGTTCAGTTTTATAGTGATAGAGGAAATACTCTATCCAAAGCAGGGAAAAGAGAGAGAGAAGGGTTGAAAGGGTGGGGTTATTAGTCGTGGTTTGGACAAGGACAAAGCCAGTGAAAATTTAGGTGTGATTTAAGTGCAGTCTTGAAAAGATTGCAGGAAGGAAGGGTGGTTATGGTAGTGGGAAGGTTGTTCTAGAGCTTGGATATGGCACAGGAAAATAATGCTTCCTCTGCTGCGTTTTTGGCTTTGGTGACCTGGATTAGATTTTTGTTGCAGGAGCATAGGGGACTGGAAGAGTGGTAGGTCTGGAGAAGTGTATGAAGTGATGGGATTCTGAGAGGGTGGTTTACAAGTTTATGAGCAAAGGTGAGTTGAGTTAAGTGTATGAGTTGTGCTCGGGCTAGTCAAGGTCTCCAAGGGAGACACAGTGGTGGCTGTGGTAGGAGGCACCAGTAGCAAATTTTGTGATTTTATTGTAGCAGGCTTCGAGATTGTTTAGGTCTGACTAAGATTTGTAAGTATGGGTGATGCACAGAGTAGGGTGGAGATTAGTTGGGAATTGGCGATAGAGATTCTAGCTGGTTTGGTGAGGTATTGGGGTTTCTATATAAGGCACCCAGTTTTTGTGAACTTTGTTTATTGTTAGTGATATGTGGGTGTCAAATCTGAGATTATTGTCTATACACTAAGTAGTTTTGTGTAGACTATTGGTGAAATGGAGGTATTGTCCTTGGCTTGTATAGTGAAGTGCATATTGGTTGTGTCTGCCAATAAATGTTAGAATCTACACACAGTTTATCAGAGTGTATGCATTTACTATTTCCACATTTTATGTATCTGTAAAAAGGTTTCCTGTTATGCTCAACACCTTTGCATACATTCTCTTCATTGTTTTTTTGTCTTGTCTCACACTATGCCTACTTTGTTTGTCCAGCTTGTTTGTTTCACTTTTAAAAGTTGTAGTTGGACCTCTCTTCCATTTCTTATATTTTTGTCTCTCATCTTAATCAGATATCTTGTTCTTATGGAAATATATCCCACTGACATTGTATGCCTGGATTCTGATGCTAAGCATTTTTTTGATTTTTTTGCTCTCAAACAATTTCTCTTTCAAAACTTTTCAGATTCCATCGGTAGTTTTTCCACTGAAAACATCACTCCACTTAGTTTTACATACAGACTGTTTTGCTTCCATAAAATCTGTAATTAATCTTCTGTGCATTGGTTTAGATTTCAGTTTGATAGAATTATCTAGTAACAAATTAACCGTTATAACTCCATGATCACTGCACATCAGCAGTCGTAAAACTTGACTTGAAGTAATAGTAACACCCTGGTAAGTTTTTTTTACCATCTGAAGAAATTATTGTTCCTGAGGATCTGTTGTGAATAAGTTCCTTACTAATAGGTTCATAGGTTCATACTAGGCTATCTGCCCTAGGGCATTTATACCTAGCCAGAGTATGTTTGGCTTTTGCCACCCATTTTAAATTAATTTTGCTATGCCCTTTTTCGAGGTTAGTATACTGTGCCTCTGTCTAACAGTGACACAGAAGTGATACCCGGGGTAAACCTATGATCTCCCATTCACTCATCAAGATTCCTCTTGAAGAGAGTCAATGAGGGACTCTGCCTAACCTGGACTGGGATTTTATTCCATAGTGAAGGGAGCCTCTGGGTTATGAATCTATCCCTCCAGCATGTCCTATTTATTTCAGTGCTGAGGTTCAAGTCTCTCGAGCGTGTAGCTCGATGGGATTTGGATTTTTTGAGGTGCAGCATGTCCCTTAATTCCGGGTTGGACATGGCCTTATACATCAGGCACAGGTCACCTCTGAGCAGGCGGTATGCCACTGAGTAGAGCTGGAGTTTCTTTAACCGGGCAGCATATGGCATCTGTTTGAGCCCTTTGATCCTCTTGGTGAGGTACTTTTGGGGTCTTTCCAGTTGCTGCCGGTGTTTGGTAAGGTACATCCCAAAAGGCATTGTACTCAATTATGGGCCTGATGAGGGATGAGTAAAGAGGCACGATGACCCAATCTAGATGTGAATCCCTTCATGATTAGGTGGGCTATATAAAATGTTTTTCTAACCACTTTGGCCACGTGGTTGTCAAATGAGAGATTGCTATCAACTTGGGTCCCCAGGTCCCTAATGACTTCTTCTGTACTTAATGGATTACCACCTATGTGGTAATTTGTGGGCACTTTGTTTTTGCCAAAGGGGATGACTATACACTTTTGGCATTTAGCTTGAGGCCATGGCTCTGGCACCAGTTGTCTGTTTCTATGAGGCCCTTTTGGAGGATGCTTGTGTCGGCTGGAGAGTCGATTATGGCACCCAGTTTGCAGTCATCTGCGAACTTGGTCAGCCACAGTCCTTCCGTGTTGGCCTGTACCTCCGAAATATATACCAAACAAGAGAGGTCCCAGGACTGAGCCTTGTGGGATGCCACTTGTAACTGGTTTGAAGTCTGACATGGCTCCAGCAATTCTAACCATGTGGGTTCTGTCCTTGAGCCAGTTTGCAACCCATCTACTGACATAGGGTTTATATTTAAGCTGGTGAGCTTATCTATAATGCCAGTGGGGTATTGTATCGAAGGCTTTTGCGAGGTCCAGATAGGCTGTGTGGACCACCTTCCCTTCATCAATGGCCTTGGTGACTGTTTCAAAGAAGTCAACCAGGTTTAAGAGGCAGGATCTGCCCTTAACAAAGCCAAACTGGGTAGGATCCAGTGTCTGTAGGTCCCCAATATCTTTATTTATGAGGTCCATGATGATCCTTTCCATAGCTTTGCAGACCAAGCTAGTCAGGCTTATGGGGCGATAGTTTCCAGGGTCCGTTGAGGCACCACCTTTATGGAGAGGGACCACTGTTGCTGTACGCCACTCTTTGGGTACATATCCTGTAGTAAGGCTGAGATTGAACAGTAGTTTTATGTTTGGGTTTAGCTCTTCTTGGAGTTCATGTAGGACGCAGCCTGGGACACCGTCTGGTCCCATTGATGCTGTGTTTTTGCTTTGGAGAGGCGGCTCCCACCTGAGCATCTGAGATGTTGGGGGCAGCACTCTGCTGGGATAGATATTTGCCCTTTTGGTGGGGAGGGGGGGGGGGAGTTTGTGCTGAACCTGGCAGCTAGGATGTTGGCAATGTCTGTGGGATCAGTGTATTTTTTGTCATTTTGGACTAATTCTGAGCATATCTGGGAATTTCCACCCAGGTTCCTAACATAACTAAAGAAAGCCTTGTGATTATCTTTAGTGTCCTGTGCAATGTTTCTCTCGAAGCTGGCCTTTGACGATTTTATGAGTGCCCTTAGTTTTTTGCTAATACTGATCAGAGATGCCTTCCCTTTTAGGGATTTTGCTCTATCATGTAGTAGCTTCCTCCTTCTATTGTATAGTTTGTTTATGGCTGGGGTCCACCAGACAGGTCATCTGCCTTTGGAGGATTGGGTCTTGGTTTTATTTGGGATTGCATGATCCATGCATTCCTGAAGGAGTTCATAGAATGCATTTATAAAGGATTCTGCGGTCTTGGCAGATTTTCCACAGGCCCGGGCTTTGAAGGATTCCACCTCAGTTTTGAGGAGTGTGAAATTTGCTTTAGATAAGTTTTCACTGTGGTTTTCTGGGCAGGGGTGGGGTCGGGATGTGAATATCCATTGAGATCAGTTTATGGTCTGATCTTACCAGTGAGGGATACACTTCTGGTCTGGAGCATAGAGCCCCCATGTTGGTGATGATCAGGTCCAGTATGTTTCCCCTCTTGTGAGAGTGGTAACAAGTTGTTCCATAGCATTTGAGTTTATGAATTCTAGGAACCTTTGGGCAAGGGTGTTGGAGCTAGAGTAATGCTCCCAGTCTATGTTTGGGTAGTTGAAGTCGCCCAATATAATGGTGTTCGGAGAGACCTTCATATTTTCCAGTGTTCTCAGGAAGGCCGAGTGGGGTTCCTGGGTTTGGGAGGGTGGTCTGTAGCAGGCTATAAACTGGAAGGCAGTTTTACCCACTGTTAGTTGCACATGGATAGTCTCTGATGCTTCGTGCTTTGCCACCAACTTGGAGGTGTGGGTATCTTTGATGAATATCGATACTCCCCTCCTTTGTGGTTCGTCCAAGTTTTGGGGCAGCATGGTATGAGGTATAACCTGGTAGTGCTGGGGTGCTCTCGGGAGTCCTGAACCAGGTTTCTGTTACTGCACAGATATCGATGTTCTCCATGCTAAGGAGAGTTTTGAGTCGTGCATCTTGAGGTTTAGACTTCTGGCGTTGAGTAGCATTACTCTTAGTTTCTTATCCCTTGTGATACCTATGGAGGTGGGTTTGTCTTTTGAGCCTTGCCTAAAAAGGCACTATGGGGTAGCAAGAGCCTTTGCCAATATCCAAAAGCCCAGGGGTGACAGGTGCAAGCCGTCCCTAGCGAAGCATCGTGGCTTGTCGAACATGTCATCCCAGGCTGACAGGCATTGGATCCCCTTTGAATGACACCAATACTTAAGCCAATTGTTGAAATTGATAATCTTGTCTTCATACTGTGGCATCATTCTTGGTGAGGGTAAGATGCTACTCAAGGTCAGGGTCATACCGACCTGGGCTACATGCCCAGAGAGCTCCTCTATGTCTCTTTTCATGTAGTCCAGGGAGGTACGTCTCAGGTCATTCACACCAGCATGGACAATGACTGAGTCATATTTGTACTTGCCTTGGAGTGACCTGAGTGCTTGTGTTATGTGGCGGATCCTAGCACCCGATAGGCAGCTCACCGTGACCTTCTCCTTGTTCAGCCTGGTGAGCGGGACGTCAGTGTGCCTGATGATAGAGTCACCTATTACAAGTGTATCAGGTGTGTTGTTTAGCCTTAAGGGCTGTGACTGTTTGGCACACTGGCTTTGTGAGCTATGTGTTGCATGTGTTTTGTTTTGGGGTAGCGGTTGCTTGGGTGTCTGCTTTGGAGGTCTCTGCTGCTTAGGCAGATTTTTATTTAGAGCCTCCAAGTATGTTTTTGTGTGTTTATGTGTTTGGTTTGCTGTCGTGGTAGGTCTATGTGAGACTGGAATTGTAGTGAGTGTGGTTTCCTTCTCCTCCTGACTGGTTACGCCAGTACTGAGTTGAGAGAGCTTAGCCTCCAGTTTGGCTATATGGTTGCATCTCTCACATGTGTTGGAATTTGTTGGGAGGAGGAGAGGGTTGTCTGTGTACATTAGGCAGTTGTAACATTGCCTCAAGATTCCCAGGTTCACCAGCTGGACCGGAGAGGAGATTGACAACTGACCTTTGGACATGCTAGAATAGTATTGGGAATTCCTTTATAATTGACAAAAATGGCCAATGGGGAACAAGTTACTCAAGGGGAGTTTGTGAGGATGTAGTGCTTTTAATTTTTTAGTGCTGACTTATATAATTGCTTTAGTGAGCAAGTGCTAGGCTTTAGCATAGGAATAGGGTGTTTATTATGAGAACTAGATCAGTTCCAAGGCTCAAACCCAAATAAGCGGCGCTGCTCGATGAAGCACTATGCACAAAATCACGCAAAGCCGCTCTACAGCGGGTTTTATACAGGCGGACTTGAAAGAGCTAGAAATTGGCCCAAAACAGCCAACAGACTACCAGATTCCTGTGCTGGGAACACTCCTCCAGGGACAGATAGCCTGCTCCAAGCTCCCCACTGCCACTGGTGAACAAAGAAGCCTCCCTCTATCCAAGAAAGGAAATGGCAACACAGGAACTTTCCAAAAGTCCAGAATACAGCAAAGCCTGTATTTGGACTACTCTAGGTCAGGAAAGATGGGAAACAAGGATAACTTTTTTTTTTTTTTTTTTTGCAACAAACAGCAGGAAATTGCAATAAATATGTAACACAGGCTAGCGCACTTGAGTGTGTAGCCTCAACAAGTAAATGCAACAAACAGGACAAACTTTAAAAGTGCAGGTGCAAAAACAACTTTAGACAGTTTAAAACAGTTCAAGAAGCAGAAATATTTGCAGTTTAGCTAGATCGGACAGTCCAAGTAGTAGCAGGAAAAACACTTATCAGGTTAGCAGTCACTCTTTTAGCCTCTCTGCTGCTAGCACCACTCTGCAGGACCACGAGGAGCTTGGCTGAGTAGTAACAAGCGCAAAAACCTTGCCAAAGTGGGTTTTATACAGGGGGATTTGAAAGAGCTAGAAATTGGCCCAAAATGGCCAGTAGACTACCAGATTCTTGTGCTGGGAACACTCCTCCAGGGATAGATAGGCTGCTCTAAGCTCCCCACTGCCACTGGTGAACAAAGAAGCCTCCCTTAATCCAAGAAAGGAAATGGCAACACAGGAACTTTCCAAAAGTCCAGAATACAGCAAAGCCTGTATTTGGACTACTCTAGGTTTGGAAAGACGGGAAACAAGGATAATAATTTTTTTTTTGTTTTTCTTTTTTTCAACAAATAGCAGGAAAATGCAGTAAATATGTGACACAGGCTAGCGTACTTGAGTGTGTACCCTCAACAGGTAAATGCAAAAAACAGGACAAACTTTAAATTACAAGCGCAAAAGTGCGCTAAAGCTGGCTTTAAAGCAGGGGGTTAGAAAGAGATAGGAAATGGCCCAAACGGCCCATAAGCTACAGGTCACTGGGCTGGAACCACTCCTCAAGGGACAGATAGGCTGCTCAGAGCTCCCCACTCTCACTGGTGAACAAGAAGCTTCCCCTATCCAAATAAGGATATGGGCAACACAGGAACTATGACACAGCCCAGAGATCAGCAATACCTGAAGACTGGACTATTCTAGGTCAGTAAAGGGGAAACAAGGAATTTTTTACAAAGTAGCAGAAATTGGGTATAGAAACACAGTAAATGCTTTAATTGGCTAGTGCACTTGAGTGTGTAGCCTACCAATTAAACTAAGCAAAACAAACTTTAAAAGTGCAAAAACTCAGAAATACAGGCAGAAATGCAATAAAACAACTTTACAGAGCTTATTTAGTAAAAGAAACAGAAAAGTCTATATATACAGAAAAGCAGCTAAAACACACAAACACTTCAGATGCAGTGCAATCTAGAGCACTTGAGTTGTAGCAATATTAAGGCTATTACAGTTATAATAAATGCTCTGAAATATACTGTATAATTCCAAAATGTTTGAGAAGCACAGTCAGAACACAAGGAGGTTCAGGCGAAAGAAAAAAAAGTTTGTTTTACTTTTGAAAGGGAAAAGGAGGAACAGAAGGCCTTATCAAATGTTCTCTCTGTATTAGGCAGAATGAGCTAATGACACTAGACTGGGAGGAGTGTCACAGTAGGGGCGGGCAACTGCAAAGCCACCAAGCACTAGAGACACAAATGAAAGTTTTTAAACAGATAAGGATTTGTAAAGATACAGAATAGACAAAGTGCTATATATATATATATATATATATATATATATTAAATTTTAAAAACAGTAATCTGTAAAAATAATCAAAAAATCAAGATACTTATATTTTCAGCTCAGTTGCAGTCAACAACTTAACCAGTCTGCACTGTGTGTAAAGACAGAAACCCTATCAAAGTTAGGGCTTAAATACCAGAAACAGCTTTTCTTTTTTTTTTTACAAGAACACAAAAGAACCAGCCCCCACTAGCCAAAAGATAATTACACAGAGGAAATGCTTCAGTTAAAACAATAGCCTACAGCCAGCAAGCACTAGAGACACAAATGAAAGTTTTTAAACAGATAAGGATTTGTAAAGATACAGAATAGACAAAGTGCTATATATATATATATATATATATATATATATTAAATTTTAAAAACAGTAATCTGTAAAAATAATCAAAAAATCAAGATACTTATATTTTCAGCTCAGTTGCAGTCAACAACTTAACCAGTCTGCACTGTGTGTAAAGACAGAAACCCTATCAAAGTTAGGGCTTAAATACCAGAAACAGCTTTTCTTTTTTTTTTTACAAGAACACAAAAGAACCAGCCCCCACTAGCCAAAAGATAATTACACAGAGGAAATGCTTCAGTTAAAACAATAGCCTACAACCAGCAAGCACTAGAGACACAAATGAAAGTTTTTAAACAGATAAGGATTTGTAAAGATACAGAATAGACAAAGTGCTATATATATATATTAAATTTTAAAAACAGTAATCTGTGAAAATAATCAAAAAAATCAAGATACTTATATTTTCAGCTCAGTTGCAGTCAACAACTTAACCAGTCTGCACTGTGTGTAAAGACAGAAACCCTATCAAAGTTAGGGCTTAAATACCAGAAACAGCTTTTCTTTTTTTTTTTTTTTACAAGAACACAAAAGAACCAGCCCCCACTAGCCAAAAGATAATTACACAGAGGAAATGCTTCAGTTAAAACAATAGCCTACAGCCAGCAAGCACTAGAGACACAAATGAAAGTTTTTAAACAGATAAGGATTTGTAATGATACACAATAGACAAAGTGCTATATATATATATTAAATTTTAGAAACAGTAATCTGTAAAAATAATCAAAAAATCAAGATACTTATATTTTCAGCTCAGTTGCAGTCAACAACTTAACCAGTCTGCACTGTGTGTAAAGACAGAAACCCTATCAAAGTTAGGGCTTAAATACCAGAAACAGCTTTTTCTTTTTTTACAAGAACACAAAAGAACCAGCCCCCACTAGCCAAAAGATAATTACATAGAGGAAATGCTTGCAAATTAATGTTGTTGGATCATATTTATTCCAGTCTGTTTCTGGTAAATTTATGTCCCCAGTTAATATTATTCTTCCCTCTTGTGTTTCATGTACGAATTCCTCTAGGTCATCAACACTTGACTTTGGTGGTCAATACACTTGAACAATTGTTATATGTTCCAGGGTTGTCTGTATTGTCACAGTTACACAGTCTATAGTATTGGTGTTATCATTGAGCATGTAGTAATCACAGATCTCATAGCTATCTTTAATCCCTATCATAACAGCTCCACATGATTTTTTGTTAGAATGTTCATTACAGTAAAAACATTTATACCCTGACATGTTTTCCAGTCATTGTTTTTTAACCATGTTTCACAAAAAATAACAACATCAGTTTTGTGGAAACTTAGCAAATTTTCCAATAAAAAAAAAAACTTTATTATTAGTGTTTCTAGCATTAACAGCCATCAGATACTCATCAAATGTTGCTGTCTGTGAATTGTTAAATTTTTGACCTGGCAAAAGTCCAGTGTAGTGTTTGTCAAATATTGCAAAATATCTGCTGCAAAAGTTCTGTTCCCTGATCTTGACAAATGCACGCCATCCTGTCTGAATACGTTTGCCCAAAACTAGGCTTGGATGCTCTACACGTTTCCATTTTTTAAAAGAGGACATTTTTTCATGTAGGTATTTACCCAAAAAGTCTTTTCATGTACATTGACCTGACTGTCCCTTTTATATGTGATTTGTGAAAAATATGTCCTAACAACAGTACAAGCTATACTATCTAAGAGGGCTATAAGTTCCCTACTAACAGTCAGAGTCCTTGTGGATGAGATCATTTGTACTGACACGAATAAAAACAACACATACTTCCTTACATTAAAGTGTTCCAAGGCTTGTCTCATATCTTCTGTTTTTACTCCTGGCAAGCATGGGACTATTCCACATTCATTATCCTCTCTACAAATGTAAGTATCACTTCTTCTAATAATTGAATTTCCAATTACAAGAATATCTTTTCTGACCAGCTGTAAAGAATCTTCAGTTCTAATACAATGATATCTGCTCTATCAATTGTTACAAAGGAATGATGTTCATTACCATTAGTTTTATTAATTCCACTGTTTTCATTGCATATTAAATTTGCAAGCATACTATTCTCATCCACCCGGCTTTGTACATCCACAGCTTGAGCCATGTAATCAACATCTGTCTTTCTCTTCTTTTTGCTTACAGTAACGTTCGTCAATCCTTCCACGTTCAATTTTGATTTCTTCCTTTTCACCTGCCCCTTGCCTCTTTTTTTCTACCTTCACTTTTGGGAAAAAGATGCCTTTTTTCTGCAGACTGAAGGTTTTCTGATAGAAAAATCTTATCATTCCCTGTAGTCTGTATGTCACATAACAAAGCAGTGTCCTTTTTAGCACGTATTCTCTTTCCTTTACAGTCATTAATCAATTTCTTTTTCTTCCTTGTTATTTGTTGTGAACTTCGTCCTTTCTTTCTTTTTTTGTTTCCCTCTAAACACTCTAAATCCTTAGATTGCTGAATATTTGCATCCAGAATTCCAAAGTTGTCATGAGCATTGTCTTGTTTCATAGGGGTTGAATGATCTTTACAGATAATAGACACAGCATTTCCTAAATGTGTTCTATTTGCTCTTTGCCTAACATTATTTATCACATCAGTCCACTCATTAATATATGTAACAACAATTCTCCAAGCCATGCCGATTGTACAAGTGCAATCATCATCAGTAAGTCTAGATTTACTTCCAATAATGGTAAGCAAATCACCCAACTTTTGGCATGAGGAACACATATTTTATTTATTTATTTTACATTTGTTGACCGGGCTAGTCTATCTGGATATATGTCCATTTTTGGTAGAGGCCCGGGCAGAAAAGCTCCAAACAGGATTATACAAAGTGACTAAAGATACTAAGCATCTACTTAAAGAAAACCATTACAACAATGCAATAATTTGTAAAAACAGCAACACTTTACCATACATTAGGTTTAAGATAGTAGATGAGAGAAAAAAATATATATTGGAGTAGGTGTAGAGAGATTAAGAGCAATTGAAGCAATTATAGAAGGAAGGTATAGTAGATTTAGAGCAATAGGTCAGACATAGAGAGAGAGCGAGAGTAAAACTAATAGCTATTATCTGTAAAACGTCTTATGTTCATAAATATTCACAGTTTTTGGGATAATATGTAATCTCTAAACGGCTAGTTTGGATTATGTAGTAGTTCAGGTAGGGATAGAAAAAGCTGGATTAAACTAGAAAAATTGTAATGATTCCTGAATAAATAGTGAAGGACATATGAACAGATATAACTGTTGAGGGAGGTTTAAAGGTGGTTTAGCAAGAGAAGGGGGTATCAATCTGGTTTAGTACATGTACATAACCATTGAGATTTAAGGAAGTCTCTTAACTGGTTCCTGAAGAGTGGAGTAGATGTAAGGGAAGTTAGATTGTCTAGTCCAGATACAGATATGCTGTATCCAGGACTGTTTGTAAGCTTCTGAGCCCCCTAAGCCTTTCTGTGTTGGAGGGAAGCTTTCTAGCTTATCAGTGGGAGTGGTAAGCACTAGGTAGCCTATCTACCACAAGAGGAGTGGTTTCTGGCCCAGAAATTGTAGTTTATTGGCCGTTTTGGCAATTTTCCATCTCTTTCATCTTTCTGGTTTAAAAGCCTGCATTTGCGCTTATTTTCCACCTTTCTTGTAACTAGCCTAGACAAGATACAGATTTGGTGTATCCAGGACTGTTTGTAAGTTTCTGAGCAGTGTTAAAGTCTGCTCTTCAATTTTTCTCTTAGATCTACTCGTTCTCACCTCTCCTGCACTTTTACGAGCTTATTAATCTAGCACTTTACCAGACTTTTTGTAGCAATTATTGTAGCACACAAAAGTGCTACCAGCACTAAACGTTCTACAAAGAAACAGCTCCAGTACTTATTATTAATGCCCACCCCTCCAAGCATGTCTAAAGGTCAGTTCCCTGTGCTTTCCCCTATTAACCTGGTGAACTTGGGCATCCTGAAGCAATGAAGCAACCCTCTCCTCTTACCTCCCAAACAATCAGACTTGTAAGAGATGCATTTATATATCCAAATTGGAAGCCATGCACTCTCCAGCCAAGACTGGAACAGTTGGTCAAGAGGAGAAAGGCAACACTTGCACCACACCACATGGAACACATAGCCCTCTAGGACACACACAAGCACTGCCTTTACATAAAAACACAAACCGCACACCCACCTTCACAGAGGCTCTCAAAAAATATACCCAAACAGCAGAGACCTCCAAGGCAGAAATGCACTCGTCCACCACAACACAACACTGATCACGAGACACATAACTCTCCTAAACAGTGTGCCACTCACCCAAAGTCCCTAAGGCAAAACAGCATGCCCAACACACTAGTCATAGGTGACTCAATAGTGAGTCACACTGATGTCCCACTCACTAGGGTGAATAAGGAGAAAGGTACAGTCATCTGCCTGTCAGGCACTAGGATCCACCACATAGTACAGACACTCAGGTCCCTCAACAACAGGTACAAATATGACTCTGTTATTGTACATGTGGGTGTAAATAACCTGAGACATACCTCCCTGGACTACATGAAAAAAGACATGGAGGAGCTCTCGGATTATGTAACCCAGGCGGGTATGACCCTAGCCCTGAGCAGCATCCTGCCATCACCCAGAATGATACTACAGTACAAGCAGAAAATGATTGATTTCAACAATTGGCTAAGTTTCTGGTGTCATTCTAAAGGGATCCAGTATCTGTCTACCTGGGATGACATGACTGACAGATCTTGATGCTTTGCCAGAGATGGCCTGCATCTGTCACCTTGGGCTTCCAGATACTGGCCAAGGCTCTTGCCACCCATTTAGTGCCTTTTTTAGGTGGTGTTCCAAAGACCAAATTGCCACCATAACAGCTACATACAAATGCAATTTGAGGGTCATGCTACTCAATGCTAGAAGTCTAAATCTCAAAATGCACTCACTCGATGCACTCTTTAAAATGGAGAACATCGATATTTATGCCGTAACAAGAGACCTGGTTCAAGGCAGCAGAAAGCACCCCTGCACTACCAGGCTATAACTCATTCCACACCTTTCAGCCCCAGAACTTAGACCGAAGCTCCAAAGGAGGTGGTGTTTCCATATTCATAAAGGATGCACACACCTCCAGACTGGTAGCCCAACATAACACATCTGAGATACTTTAGGTGAAGCTAACATTGGGTAAGACAGCGATTCAGGTCATAGCCTGCTATAGGTCCCCAACCATGTCCCAAGACTCACACTTCATGTTCCTAAGCACACTGGAGAATATTAAGGTCCAACCTAACACTCTCTTACTGGGTGACTTCAACTGCCCCTCCATTAACTGGGAAAATGACTCATGTACCAATACACTTGCCCAACATTTCTTGGAATTCATTAATTCCAATTACCTGGACCAGCTCATTCTTACACCCACTAGAGGTAGCAACATCCTTGACCTGGTCATTACTAACATGAGCGACCATTGCTCTACACCAATAGTAAACTCCTCCCTGGTTAAATTTGATCGCAAACTAATCACCTTGGAAATCCACATCCCTCCCGCCCCTCACCCCCACAAATGTAACACCATGAAAAACTTCTCCAAAGCTAACTTTGGGCTCCTAAAAACAGAGGTGGCTAACTTCACTGCACCCATGGAAATGGACATCAGTTGCATGGCCGCCGAATCATACACCAATGCACTGTATGAACACTTACACAAATGCACGGATCTCGCCATACCCAATAGAACCAAGACGCTCTCCTCCAAAAAAAAAAAAGGAAGCCAGTCTGGTGTTCCCCTGCCATAAACAAACTCTACAACAGAAGGAGGAAGCTGATGCGGAATAAGGTGAAGTCCCAAGACTGGAAAAACTCCCTTATCAGCCTCAACAAAAAGTTGAGATCCCTCATCAAATCCTCTAAAACTAGCTATGAAAACAGAATTGCAGCAGGTAGTAAAGACAACCACAAGGCTTTCTGTAGTTATGTAAAGAATCTCCACAGCAATACCCAGATTTGCTCTGCGCTACTGCACAATGGCACCTTCTATACTGAGCCAACAGATATTGCCAATATACTGGTCAACAGATTCAATGCCAACTTTACTTCTCTCTCCCCCCTAAGGGACCAGTCCCAATACCAGTAGATTGCCAGGCACCCAGTATTACTGCTGCACAGGTTAAAACAACACTGTCCAAGGCCAATAATACAGATTCTATGAGACCTGACAATATCCCTGGCTGTGTTCTACATGAACAGAGTGAACTGGCACCTCACCTGTGTGCCCTGTTCAATCACAGTCTCACCTCAGGCTTTATCTTTACCAAATGGCGCACTTCTACAGTCATCCCTCTCCACAAAGGAGGAGTGACTACAGACCCTGGGAACTATTGACCCATTAGCCTGTCAAGTCTTATATGCAAAGCTATGGAACGCATTATCATGGACCTAATAAACAAGGATATAAGGAATCTCCAAACTCTGGATCCCACACAGTTTGTTTTGTGAAGGGTAGATCATGCCTTGATCAACTTCTTTGAGTCAGTCACCAGAGCTGTGGATGAAGGCAGTGTGGTTCATACAGCCTACCTTGATCTGGCCAAGGCCTTTGATACCATTCTCCACCCAGGAATCATAGAATAACTCACTAAGTTAGGCATCAACCCCTATATCACTAGGTGGGTTGCAAACTGGTTCACAGGTAGAACCCACAGTGTGAAAGTCAGACTGCTGACCAGTCAGGAAAGGAGTCCCACAGGGATCAGTCCTGGTTCCTCTCCTGTTTGGTATCTACTCCTCTGAAGTCCAGGCCAACATGAAGGGACTCTGACTGACAAAGTTCACAGACAATTGCAAGTTGGGAGCTATTGACATCCTACAGATAGGCCTCACTGAGACCAACAACTGGTGTTAGAACCATGGCCTTAAGCTCAATGCCAAAAAAATGTGTCATCATCCCCTTTGGGAAAAATCCAGTTCCCATGAATTACCACATCAATGGTAGTCCACTGAACACAGAAGGTGTTATAAGAGATCTGTGAACACAGGTTGACAGCAACCTCTCTTTTGACCACCACATTGCCACTGTGGTCAGAAAGTCCTTCTATGTGGCACATCTCATTACTAAGGGTTTTGCATCCAAGAAGAAAGAGGTCATTGTCTCCCTCTACTCTTCCCTCATTAGGCCAATCACTGAGTACAATGCCCCATTTGGCATGTACCTCACTAAACACCTGCAACAACTGGAGAGGCTGCAAAAGTACCTCACAAAGAGGATCCTAGGCTTTAATCATTTGTCCTATATGGACAGACTAAAAAAACTCCAATTATTCTCTGTGTCATATCACCTACTTAGTGGCGATCTCTGCTTGACTTACAAAGCCATGTCTGACCCAGCTCTGTTAGAAATGCTACATCTGAAAAAATCCCAGTCCCTCCGCACCACACGCTTCAGAGACCTCAACCTCATTGCCACAATCAACAGAACATGCTGGAGGGACAAGTTCATAACCCAGAGACTGCCCATGCTATGGAATATACTTCCCATACATGTCAAGCAGAGCAGCTCACTGGCCCTCTTCAAGAGAGATCTTAATGAGTGAATGGGAAATAGAAAATTCACCCCAGGGATCACTCCAGTGGCTTTACTCAACAGAGGCACTGGGAACTAACATTGGGTGGCACAATGCCAGGGTAATCCTGTGGGCTAGGCTTGTAAAGGCTCCAGGGCCATTAGCCTAGTACACACCTATGAACATATATGTTGTTACTAAAGCCAAAGCAGTTTCATGACAGGTATTATTAAAAGTCTTATACGTCAATACATGAGCTCTATTGACCTTCTGAATACCCTTAAAAATTCAATTTTGATAATAACCTTTATTAATAAATCTTTGTGTCAAATCCATTATTTGTTTCTCAAAATTCAATTGGTCAGAGCATATATCTAACCATAAAGAATTGGGCAGATGGTCACAAACAGAAACTATTTTATTTGGTAAACCGATTAAAACCAAAACAAATAAATTACATATATATTAAACGTTTTCGTCCCTTATCGGAACTTCATCAGAATATAAAAACAGTTAAGTTTCAAAACTTTTATACACACATCCATGTACAATAACAATTCCTTTGATGTTTCAAAAGGGAGTGTCTCCAACCATTCCTAGGCAAAGCCATCTAGTATTTGGAAGATTTAAGTGCATAATCTTGGAAACCAGCTAGAATATTTTAAACTTTTTTGTTTCGAGCAGATTGCGTATTTGTGTATATATAAAAATAGTTTCTGTGAAAAATCTTGAATAAAAAAAAAATCCCTTTAACCATATAAACCATAACTATGTTAAAATCGTATACATAAAAATCACTCCAAAAAACCTCATACCTAAAAATAACTCAACATTCAATGCATACAATCAGATTGTAAAATATATTAAAAGCAATGGTAGTGGGCAATAGGGCAATTCAATTAAAGAGTATATAAAAATGTATGTCATACGTCATTTCCCTGAAGGAGCTTGAATGGGAGGTAAAAATAATGTGTGTTAAATATAAAGTTCACATAAATAGCCTTATTTGTTGACGTGTTGTACATTTGAAATGTAAAAAGGGTGCTTAAAGTGTCGACCCATAGCTAAGGGGCCAGAGGTATTATTCTACCATTCACCCCATACCTCTGTTTCGTTACCTAATCAATGCTTTAAAATTCAAAAGGGGTGCAATGGAACAAGAATATTAAGTCCAGGCCAACCATGGGCATTCAAAGTCAATTGCCGATATAATTCCTTTATTTCCAATAACTGTACCCATGGACCTGCCCTCATTCTCTCTTTTAAACCTTCTGTAACTGCAAACTTAAATGTGTGACTTTGTCCAAAACATGCCTTGCCAAGGCGTTATTGGGATTCCTTTTGTTGATGTTATACTGGTATTCATAATTTTTTTCCTTCAACCTACACTCAGTTTTACCTATGTAAAAACATGGGCACTGTTGGCATATTGCCGCGTAGACCACCCTCCTAGAATTACAGCCAAAATTTGACCTAACTTTGAATTCATTGCCTTTAATAAGTAACCTGTCACACATTAGAATGAATTTACATTAGGAACAGAACCCACATTTCTTCATACGACAAACCTGATGCATGTTTTCTTTAGATGTGTGTTCCAAAACTCCTTTCAGGTTTCTATCTCTTCTAAATACAAAACTGGGTTTGTGTCCTAACTTCTCTTCAAAGTAGGATTTTCACAAATAATCACCCATTTTTTTTCAATAACCCATTTAAGTGTTCTATGGTCCATACTAAAAGTAGGTATGAAGTTCATGGAGTATTGAGGTCTGATCAAGTCCCCAGTAACACCCCCCCTCCACTTCGGCCCCTATATCTTGTATTCTAAAATTTCTTGACCCTCCTAAGATAGGTTATGCCATCTGGTATTTTTTTTTTCCTATAACCTCCAACTTAAGTTCCTCGAGCAGTTCATAAGGGTAACCTCTCTTATGGAACATACTCAGTAAAGTTTACATTCATTGTGGACGTCGTCATCTGTGGTGACCAATCTAGCATCTCTAATCAATTGCGCTTTCACCACAGATTTCCTCTGATGGAAGGGGTGGTAGCTGTTGAAGTGGAAAAAGGAGTTTGAGTAAGTGGGTTTTCTAAAAATCATAGCTGTAAATCTGTGGTTATTCCTGTTCTTACTCAGGAGGATGTCCAGGTAAGATATTTTCTCACTGTCGAATTCATAAATAAATTCCAAAACGTTACTAGTGTTGTTGTTTGTTAAAAATGCCTAAATCCCTTCTACCCCTCCCCTCCATAAAATAAAAATATCATCCAGGTAACGTGTGTAAATCTTAGGTCTACCCTTGTACTCTGGATGATCTAAAATGTATTGGTGTTCCCATTGAGCCATCACTATATTAGCAAATGTTCTGCCGCTATGGAACCCATAGCTACCCCAGTTTCTGAAGATAAAAATCACCATTAAAAAACAGCAGCTCTAACAGGTCCTTGTATAGGTGAATGTCATGCTGAGGGACCCCTTTTTTCTGTGTAAATAACTAACCACCATACTAATTCCTTCACCCTGGGGAATGCCGTTGTATAAATCCTTTACATCAGTTGTTAAAAATACATCATCATCCTGAAAATGTGCTCCTTCTATGGTGGCTAAAAAGTCTTTACAAATACTATGTAGATGCACTTTTAGTTTTTTGTCAATAAATTTTGCACTGGGGTTTACGTCACCTAAAGTATCTCAGATGTGTTATGTTGGGCTACCAGTCTGGAGGTGTGTGCATCCTTTATGAATATGGAAACACCACCTCCTTTGGAGCTTCGGTCTAAGTTCTGGGGCTGAAAGGTGTGGAATGAGTTATAGCCTGGTAGTGCAGGGGTGCTTTCTGCTGCCTTGAACCAGGTCTCTTGTTACGGCATAAATATCGATGTTCTCCATTTTAAAGAGTGCATCGAGTGAGTGCATTTTGAGATTTAGACTTCTAGCATTGAGTAGCATGACCCTCAAATTGCATTTGTCAACTATAGGGCACACTGGGATCCCAAATAACATGGGGATTGTGGGGGAGGGCATGTGTAAATAGTTAAAATGATTCACATCGATTTTCCTTTCAAGTAACAAATCACTGAGTGCCTTTGAGATGTTTCGATAGCTACAATTTAGCTACAATTTTGTTCATTTTTTGAAAACCCTTGATAAGTGTCAGTGTTTAATATTCTTTCCATCCTTTCATTGTACCAGTGGATATCCATCACAATGAAGAAAGTAAGCAAAATAAGAATGTGAAAAAGAATAACGGTTACTGTAACATTAATAATGACAATATTCCAGTGAGGAGATCCAAAAGAATCAAAGAGAGGCAACAACAAAACAAAGAAAATCAAACAAACACAAACTCTGGCAATGGTCAGGTTTTTTGGAAGGGTCCCAAAATGCCGAAACGGACATCATCAAACCGGTTCACTGCACTAGCGAACAATGGGGAGGGGTCGGGTTACAGGAGCTGAATATGCACTCTGAGCTTGTTTCATGGCATAGTAATTTAAGAGAAGTTTCTGACCAAGAAAATGTTAGTTTGGGAACTATACAGAACAATTTAAACCAAGATGCAGTTAATAACAGTCCTGTCAGTGTCAAAAATTCTTGTGATGATTTTTTTGTTTATAATTTCTCTGATTCTACAATCGATACAGGTATTGCTGACTTTCTTAGTAAGGGTTTAACTTTTGTACCTGTGAGGAGAGTGAATTTAGCAAACATTTTAATGGACTTGAAACTCTACCTAAGGAAACTGAATTTTAGAATTATGCTGGGAGAGAACAATGATAGGTCTGATCATTTTTACACACCTAGTACCTTTAACCCACCTTTGCACCCTATTTTCGGGTTATATGAGAAAGTTTGCGAACTTGATATAAGGAATGCCTTTATGGGGCAAGGCAATGGTAAGAGTAATTTGAGGGAGGAAGAGTTAAGCAACCTAAGATTCCTTAAACAGCAAAAGGTTTTAATCATGAAACCCGATAAGGGTGGGGAAATCATTGTAATGGATATGCAGCAGTACAATGAAAGGATGGAAAGAATATTAGACACTGACACTTATCAAGGGGTTTAAAAAATGAACTAAACTGTAGCTATCAAAACATCTT
Organism: Protopterus annectens; assembly: GCF_019279795.1. Classification (NCBI taxonomy): domain Eukaryota; kingdom Metazoa; phylum Chordata; order Ceratodontiformes; family Protopteridae; genus Protopterus; species Protopterus annectens. The sequence continues at coordinate 924,024,627 of NC_056730.1, forward strand.
AAATGTACCCAATGATTTCTTACTTGAAAGGAGAATTGATGTGAATCTATTTAACTATTTACACCTGCCCCCTCCTAAAATCCCCATGTTGATTGGGATCCCAAAGATACACAAGAGTATATCAGACCCTCCACTGTGCCCTGTAGTCGATGGATGTAATTCCATCATGTTCCACAGTGCAAAATGTATTGACAAATAACTAAAACTGCATCTACACAGCAAAAAACACATTTGTACAGACTCATGGTCCTTTTTAGCCACCATAGAGGGAACACATTTTGAGAATGATGACGTATTTTTAACTATTGATGCAAGGGATTTATGCAGTGTCATTCCCCAGGATGTAGAATTGTATGGTAGTTTGTTATTTACACAGAAAAGGGGTCCCTCAGCATGACATTAACCTATATGAGGACCTGTTACATCTGGTGTTGAACAACAGTTTTTGGGTTTTTAATGGTGATTTTTATCTTCAGAAAACTGGGGTAGCTATGGGTTCCCCCTTGTGGTGGAACTTTTGCTAATATAGTGATGGCTGAATGGGAGCACCAATACACTTTAGGTCATTCAGAACACAAGGATAGACTTAACATTTACACATGTTACCTGGATGATATTTTTATTTTATGGAGGGGAGGGGATTGAGGCCTTTTTACATGTATCAACAGCACTAGTAACTTTTCGAAATTTACATATGAATTAGAGAGTGAGAAAATATTTTACCTGGACATCCTCCTGAGTAAGAACAGGAATAACCACAGATTTATAGCTACGATTTTTAGAAAACCCACTTATTCAAACTCCTTCCTCCATTTTGACAGCTACCACCCCTTCCATCAGAAGAAATCTGTGGTGAAAGGGCAATTGGTTAGAACTGCTAGAATGGTCACCACGGATGAGGACTTCCACAATGTATGTGAACTTTTACTGGGTATGTTCCATAAGAGAAGTTACCCTGACGGACTGCTCGAGGAAGTTGGAGGTTATGGGAAAAAGAAATACCAGATGGTATAAACTTATCTTAGGAGGGTCAAGAAATTTTAGAATACAAGCTATAGAGGCTAAAGTGTGGGGGCATGTGACTGGGAACTTAGATATTAAAACCAATGGTAGCAAGCAGTAGGGGCATTCCGTTAAAGAGTATATAAAATGTATGTCATCATAGGATCATAGGAAGGTTACTAAGCTATTGGCCCTGAGGCCTTATAAGCCTATCCAAGAGTTTAGCCTATGTTTAGACAAATCAGCACCCAATGACCTATCCAGCAGGGACATGGGTGGAATTCCAGGGGTATATATTCTGTTTCCCATCCAGTTATGCAGGTTGTGTTTAAAAGGGGGTAATGAGGTTCTCTGCTTGATGTGGAGAAGGATTCTATTCCATAGATGAGGGAGTCTCTGCGACACATATCTGTCCCGCCAACAAGTCCTGTTGATGTCACAGATCAGGTTGAGGCCATGCATGCAGGTTACTCGAGTGGAGCTTGACTTGCAGATATGCAACAGTCCCATCAAGGTGGGGTCCATGATCGCCTTGTATGCTAGACAGAGGTCACTGCTGAGGAGTCTGTATGAAACTGAATAGAGGTATATGGCGTTTAGCCTATCTGTGTATGGTAGATGTTTGAGGCCCTGGATTCTCCTAGTGAGGAACCTCTGTGATATTTCCAGCTGCTGCATGTGCTTTGCGAGGTACATGCTGAAAGGTCCATTGTACTCAGTAAGGAGCCTTATAAGGGAAGAATACAGTGATGTTATGATCTCCTTGTTCCTGGATGAGACACCCTTACTTATGAGGTGGGCCATGTAGAATGCTTTCTGTACCACGGAAGCAACATGGTGGTCAAAAGTCAGGTTGCTATCAACCTGGGTGCCCAAATCCCTCACGACTGATTGAGTGCTTAGGACATTGTTATTAATGTGATAATTTGTGGGGACATCACTCTCCCAAAGGGGATGATGATGCATTTTCTGGTATTCATCTTGAAGCCGTGTTTCTGGCACCAGTCATTTGTCTGAGTGAGACTCTCTTGGAGGATGTCCACATCACTAGAGGAATTGATGACAGCACCCAACTTGCAGTCATTTGCAAACTTGGTCAACCATAGCCCACTGGTTTTGGTCTGCACCTCAGAAAAGTATATCCCAAATAACAGAGGCCCCAAGACGGATCCCTGGGGTACGCCGCTTGTTACGGGTCTACTGCTTGAGATGGCATCCCCAATTTTGACTATGTGAGTTCTATCAGTGAGCCAGTTTGCTACCCATCTAGTAACATATGGATTGATGCTTAGTTAAGAGAGAGTTTATCTGTTATGCCTGAGTGGGGAATAGTAGCAAAGGCTTTGGCCAGGTCAAGCTGGCAGTGTGCACAGTCTTCCCCTCGTCCATGGCTTTGGTGACTGTCTTAAAGAAGTCGACCAAATTTGGCAGACATGACCTCCCCTTGATGAAGCCAAATGGTGTGGGATCAAGTGTTTGGAGGTTGCCAATGTCCTTGTTAATGAAGTCCATGATAATCCGTTCCATGGCCTTGCAGATCAGGCTAGTTAGGATGATGGGTCTATAATTTCCCAGATCGGTGGATGCTCCACCTTTGTGTAAAAGGCTGACAGTGGCTGTTCTCCACTCAGCTGGGATGAAGCCAGCACTCAGGCTTTAGTTGAATAGGGTGCATAATGGTGCTGCAAGTTCCTGTCTGAGTTCATGTAGGATGCAGCCTGGGATGTTATTGAGTCCCATGCAGGCTGTATTTTTTGCCTTTGATAAAGCAGTGATGACCTGTTCCCTAGATATAAGGGGAAGGGGGCAGGTATTGGGGATGTCCTGATTTACTGATGAGTGGGACAGATGGGTAAAGTTTTCACTGAATCCGTCAGCCAACAAGTTTGCTGTATCTACAGCTTTTGTATATGTGGTGTCCTTGACCACCAGTTCTGAACAGATCTGGGTGCTTCCTTTGAGGTTGTGGATATATGTGAAGAAGGCCTTATGATTGTCTCTAGTAGATGTGGCCAATTTGGACTTGAAGTTTGCTTTGGAGGATTTCATTCATGCTCTTATTTGCTTGTTCAGGCTAAGAAGACATTGCTTCCAATTGAGCACCTGCTCCTTCTTGGTCTTGGACAGCAATTTTTCCTTTTGTTATGGAGTATATTTATTGCAGATGTCCACCAGACAGGTTTACTCTTCCTTGCGGAGGATGATTTAGTCCTGTTGGGTATTCCTGATTCCATCCATCTATATAAATGTTTGTATAGTGCTTTGGTGTAGTTTTGGATATTGGTGCCAGTTCCTACAGAGGGGGGAGGGGGCTGTGAAGCTGTTTATACTATCCCTCAGGAGGCTGTAATCAGCTTTGGAGAAGTTTTTACATCTGATCCTAGCTAGAGAGGAATTGGGGGAGATGGTGACTTCAAAAGGGACCGCTTTGTGGCCGGATATTACCAGGAAGGATGATACTATAGGGATGCTGCAGTGGTTACTCATGTTGGTTAATACCAATTCCAAGATATTATCACCCCTTGTGGGGGTATTGACTAGCTGTTCCAAGGCATTTGCACTGACAAAATCAAGGAATCTCTGGGCATTTGTGTTCTGGCATAAGTAGTTCTTCCAGTCTATGTTTGGGAAGTTAAAGTCACACAGGATCAGGGTAAAGGGTTGAATCTTGATAGATTTGAACAGGTCCAAATAGTTGGATTGGGCATTTTGAGTCAGATTTGGGGGCCTGTGGCTAGCTAAGATTTGAACAGGGGTCATGTCAATGGTTAACTGCACCTTTAGGGTCTCCTGTGTATCATACTGTTTGACCAGCCTGGAGGTGTGTATGTCTTTAATATATATTGAAACTCCACCTCCTTTGGCTTTACTGCCCACAGTTTGGAGTCTGAATGTATGATAGGATGAGTAACCAGGTAAGGCTGGGGTGCTCACCGCAGGTTAAACCAGGTTTCTGTGACTGCATAGATGTCAGCATTTTCTAGTGTTAGGAATGCTTGCAATGAGTGCAGTTTCATGTTTAGACTCCAAGCATTTAGCAGCATGACCTTTAATTTGTGTTTTGTTGAAATTTTTATGTTGGTAGTTTTAACCTCATCAGTTTTCCTAAAAAAGACAGTATGGGGGAGGCAAAAGCCTTTTCCAGAAGCCTGAAGCCCAGGTGAGACAGATGCAGGCCATCTCTGGCAAAGCATCGTGGTCTGTTGATCATATCCTTCCAGGCCATCACGTACTGGATCCCCCTGGAATGACACCAGAAACTAAGTCAATTGTTAAAGTCAATCATTTTCTGTTTGTATCGGGGCATCATTCTGGGTGACGTCAGAATGTTGCTTACGTCATATGTCATTTCCCTCAAGGATGTTGAATGAGAGGAAAAAAAATGTGTGTTAAATATAAAGGTCACATGACTAGCTTTATTTGTTGATGCGGTGTGCATTTAAAATGTAAAAAGGGTGCTTAAGGTGCAGACCCGTAGATAAGGGGCCAGAGGCATTATTGTATAATTTCACCCTGCCTCTATTTCTTTACCTAGTCAATGCTTTAAATTTCAAAACGGGTGTAATGTAACAAGACTCAAGTCCAGGCCAACCAAGGGCATTCAAAGTCAGTCACCAATATAGTTCCTTTAGTTCCAATAACTGTACCCTTGAACCTCCCCTCATTCCCTCCTTTAATCCTTCTATAACTACAAACTTAAATGTGCGACTTTCATTGTCCAAAACATGTCTTGACAAGGCATTATTAGGGTCCCTTTTGTTGATGTTATACTGGTGTTCGTAAATTATTTCTGACCTAAACAGAGATATGTTTGTAGCACTGAAAAGGACTTTTGGTACATGCCCTCTTCTGTTTTGAACCCCAAGTTGACTGAAGCATACAGTGAGCGGTTTGTCTTTTCAGTATCAGTTACCACTTCCTCCATTGCGTTCTTGTTCAATGAATGGAAAGTAGCCTTAAATCAGTTTCAAATTAAGATCTTTATTCTTATTCGATGTATGAGTGCTTGTAGTCTTAAATTGATTCAGGATTAAAAAGTGGAGTGGGCACATGCCAAAAGTCCTTTTCATCACCACCATTATATCTCAATTTAGGTCTTTAAATGTTTACTTCCCAATTGCTTGGGGAGGCTGGAGGTAAGGACTCCACTAGAATGGGTGCTACTATCTTCCACAGCAGCCAGTCAAAATATTAACAACTCTAACTAATAAATGTAGAAGTTTTCATGAAGAAGGCTGTATATCTCTGCTGAGATGAACTGATGTAATGTAAGGAGACATCACAGTAGGCTGAAAATTGCCTTTACCTCAGTTTTACACTATAATAAAGATTCAAACCGTATAACAGTTATGAAAACCTCCCACCACCACCAGCAACAACAACAAAAGCACACTCACATTGCCTAAAACTACAGGAAGCAAATGAATTGCAGAATTAGTCAATAGTAATAATAATAATAATAATAAAAGTAACCAATGGGGAAAAAAAAAAAACTAGGTTCTCATGAATTAAAATAACAGAAAGATCCTGCATTGCTGTGTAAAATAAACAAAATAGGCTACACGTACAGTAGAATGAGAATGACGTACTGTGGTAATGTGAGACTTTTCATCAAAATAATGGACTATTAGTTCCAAAGTCAGATTTAGAAATAATTTTAATAGGTTCTTAGGTTAATAGGAGATTGCTAGGCTAATGTCTCATGAGCCCTTACAAGCCTAGCCAATTTTATCCAGATTTTACCCAATTTTCTATCCTTGGGGAAAGATAACAAGGGTTAGCAAGTAGGATTTTGCCAATTTTTACAGATCGCCTCTGTCCATAAAAGACATGGGTGCCATCCCAGGACTGAATTTGTGATTTTCCATCCATTGGTCCAGACTGCATGTGAAGATAATTAGTTGGTCAGGGAAGAGCTCACATGCATAGGAAGCCTATTCCAGAGGAGGGGCAATCTGTGGGACACATATCTGTCTGTTCAGCATAATCTATTCATGTCAGAAATCAGGTTTAAATCTTTGGAGTGGATAACCCTCATGTAGTTAGTTTTGTGAATATGCAACATTTCCGTCAACAGTGGGTCAGAGACTGCCATATAGGTCAGACACAGATCACCACCGGTAGGAAACGGAATACAGTGATAGTGCTTTTTAGTGGTCTGCGTATGACATCTTAGTTGTATCCTGTATTGTTTTGATGAGAAATCTCTATGGATGCTCCAAGTGTTGCAGGTGCCTCATGAGATACATGCCAAAGGGTGCATTATACTCAGTTATTGGTCTGATGAGTGCTGAGTACAGTGGTGATATGACATCCTTAGATCTGGATGTCATGCCCTTACTTACAGGCTAAGCCACATAGAAGGATTTCCTCACTACTGTGGACACATGTCAGATTACTATCTATCTAAGTATCCAGATCTTTCACAACTGTGTCCACTCTTGTGATGGGTGCTATCAATGTTGTAATTTGCAGGGATATCTGATTTCCCAAAATGTATTATTATGCAGTGTTTCACATTTAGTTTTAGGCCATGGGTCTGACACCAGTAATTAGTCTGCATTAGACCTTACTCTAGGATATCAACATCGCTTGGAGAGTCAATGATTGCCCCCAACTTGCAGTCATCAGCAAACTTGGTCAAACAAAGGCCATCTACATTTACCTTGACATCTAAGAAGTATATCCCAAAGAGGAGGGGACCCTCACTGAGCTCTGTAATATTCCTCTGGTGACTGGCCTGTTGATGTATATGGATTCCGCACTCTAAGCACTGAGCTCTATGAAACTCCTCCGGTGACTGGCCTCTTGCTGGATATGGATTCCCTACTCTAACAACGTGTCTTATCCATGAGCCATTTGGCTATCCATCTGGTGATGTAGAGGTTTATGACAAGTTTTGTGAGTTTATCTATAATACCTGAGTGGGGTATTATATCAAATGCCTTGGTCAGGTCAAGGCAGATGGTATGCATTGTCTTACCCTCATCCATGGCCTTGGTGACCTTCTCAAAGAAGTCCACTAGTTTGAACAGGCAGTACCTGCTCTTGATGAAGCCAAACTGGGTTGAGTCTAGAGTCCGGAGATTTCCTATACCATTGTTAATCGGGTTCATGATTATCCTTTCCATAGCCTTGCGTATGACTTATGGGTGAGTATTTTCTTGGGTCTATTGATGGCCCCCCCCTTGTGCAGAGGGATGACTGTTGCTGTCCTCCACTCTACTGGGACAAAGCCTGTCTGGAGACTGTGGTTAAATAGAGGTCCAAGTGGGTCTGCCAGTTCATGTTTCAAGTTGTTTAACAGGCACCCTGAGATTCCATCAGGGCCCACTGATGCTGTGCTTCTAGCTTTAGAGAGCACAATGATGACCTGCTCTTTTGTGATAACAGGTAAAGGAATGGTGGGGGTATTTCATGGGAAGTAACTGGAGGTGATGAGGGGGTGAAATTTGAGTTGATTTTATTGGCCAGCAGGTTTGCTATTTCTTCTGGCTGAGTATAGGTAGTGCCATCTACAGCCAGCTCAGCAAATTGTTGAGTGTTTCCCTTAAGATTTCAGACATAACTAAAAATGCTTTGTGGTTATCATTTGCTTGTGAGTCTATTTTAGTCTCATTCTTAGGTTTTGAGGACTGACTAGTTTCTTGATTTGCCTGTTTTTGCATCCTCCAACATACTTCAAGACAGGAATTTCTTCCTATGGTTGTATAGTTTATTCCAAGGATCAGCCAGGGTGACTTGTTTTTCTGGCTAGACCTGGGTTTAGTTTGGTCAGGTACTGCCATTTCTATACAGTTGTTTAAGTGGTTGTATAGGGCATTTGTGTTTACTTCTGCATAGGCCTTAATTAGTCAGGGTTAGGGGCAGCTTTAAAATTACCTATTCCATCACTTAATACAAGGTAATTTGCTTTGGAAAAATTCTTTAGGCTTTTAGGGTTTTTTGAGGGTTCTACCATTACATTTATTTCAAAAAGAGACCAATTTATGATCCAGTCTTACCAATGAGGACATTATGCTTGGGGGGGGGGGGTGCAACACTTCCCCATGTTTGTGAGTATTATGTCAAGGATATTTGAGCCCCTTCTGGGAGTGTAGACCAGTTGTTCCAGAGCATTTGTATTGACAAAGTACAGGAGTGTCTGAGCCTGCATATAAGTGGTCCTGTATGTTTCCCACTTTATCGAGGGGTAATTAAAATCATCTATGAGCAGTGTGCTGGGCTGAATGTTAAGTGATTCTAGTAACTTTAGGTTAGGGGAGTGGTTTTCATGGTTCATGGTTGGGGACCTGTAGCTAGTGATGGTATGGTGGGTGATTTTGCCTATGGCTAGCTGGAGATGGAGTAACTCAAGTCAGTCTTCTTACTTGACCAACCTAGAAGTGTAATTGTTTTTTTATGTAAATGGAAACACCTCCTCCTCCTTTCACTTTTCTTTCCTTTTCAGAGGGTGATCTGAATGTGTGATAGGCATTGTAGCCTTGCACTGCTGGGGTGTTTTTCACAGTCTTGAACCACATCTTTGTAACTGCAGTTGGTTGAATTCTCCATGGTGAGGAGACCTACCAGGGAGTGCAGTTTGTTGTTAAGACTCATAGCACTGAACAGTAGTACCTTTGGCTTGGCATTGGAAGAATTAGTTATATTGGTAGGTCTAAAAGGTACTATGGGAGGGGGGTAACTAATGCCTTGGCCAGTATTTGAAAACCTAGCAGTGACAGATGCAGACTTTCTCTGACAAAGCAGTGTGGTCTATCGATCATGTTGTCCCTGGCTGACAAATGCTGGATCCCCTTGGAATGACACCAGTAGATAAGCAAATTATTGAAGTGAATCATTTTCTGTTTGTATTGTGGTATCATTCTTGTTGAGGGAAAAATGCTGCTCAAAGTGGGGCTCATACCTGCCTGCAACACGTATTCAGAGAAGTCCATCATGTTATTCTTTGTATAGTCCAGGGAAGTACGTCTCAGGTCATTCACACCCATATAGACAATGAGTCATACTGGTACTTGTGGTTGAGTGATCTGAGTGTGTGCATGATCTGGAGAATCCTGGCCCCTAACAGGCAACCAGTTGTAATCCCCTGTTTATCCAACTTTGTGAAGGGGTGTCTGTGTGTCTCATGGTGGATTCTCCTATGACCTAGATGTTTCAGTGTGTGGTGTTTCACCTTGGGGAGTTTTTTTTTTGTATAGACATTGTGATGTGTATTTTTATCTGTAGTGGTTGGTGTTGAGTTGGTTTTGTTTGCATGTGGTTCCTGAGGGCAATGTATGGGAGCCCTCTGAGGTTTTGGTGAGTTACTTGTGAGTACCTCTGCATGTGTGGGTTTATGTGTCAAAATCTTATTCAGTGAGGGAAGTGATGTACATGTGCTGACAATGTGTTTGTCATTTCATCTGTCAGTATATGACATTCGTGTCTCAATTTTCATAGTTGAACTACATCTCTCACATACTGTGTTTCTGGATTAAGTGGTTGTCAGTATATATGTGGCATTGCTACACTGCCTCAGGATGACCATGTCCACCAGGCTGGCCACAGAGCTAGAAGGAAAGTACCTATCCATTGTCTCAGTTTTTTTACTATGAGTTTAACCAAGGAGAAGAGTGGGAAGATTTAACTGGACTGGAATGATAGCACGTGGACAAAGAATGAGTGCTATACTCCGTGTGAACTGCAGTTGCCCTACAAGGTGATGCTGCTCTGCATGCAACTCAGATGCTCCTAGAGCAGCAGGGCGGCAGGAGAAAGCTGCAGAGATTGTTATTCGAAGGGAATTTTTTACTTGATACTGCTTGCTTCTATAGAGGCCACTGCTAACCGTCACTGCATGGAGAGCAGCTTAGCGCAAACACTAGGGTTGTATAGAATCAGAAAAACAAGTTGTATAACTGCAATGTCTACAGACTAATTAGCAAAACACACAATAAGGTTTCAGCCAGTGGTCTCCAACTTAGACAGGTTTGCGACAATACAATTCTGCCACAAGAGTACAATCAAAAGACCCTCTTAATGTAAAAATGCTGGTTTTAGAGCTCAAGTGCACACAGTCTAAGTGCACACAGTCTAGATACTGTAATTCTGTAAAACTAGTAGAATTTAATTAAGTAGTACAGCAACAGTGGGAACAGTTCAGCTTTGAAACTCTACTAAAGTATAAGAAATGTAACACTTAATACAGGATTCTTATGAAACAGAGTAAAAATAATCAACAGAATTGTAAAATGATACTATTTTTGTTCAGCTTTTTTTAAGTATGTAGTAGTACTATGGCAGAGTCATCCAAACTTTTTTGTCCCTTTGTGCCTATTAATTGTAATAATTGCCTCTGGTGGTTCTGTGAATGTCTCCCCTTTGTGAATTCTTCTTGACTTAACATGAAGATACTTGGAAATATCTGTTCCAGTCTGGCCACTAGCACTCTGGCATATGTGTTGTCTTCTCAATTTACTAGAAAATTGGCCTTGTAGCTAGGCAGGTCATTCTTCCACTCATTTACCTTTGGCAGTAGTATACATACCACCAGCTCTCCTATATATGAGACCTTCCCTAACACCATGACCCTGTGACATCCTGAAAGACTATTTACAACTGTCTTTCTACTGTTACTACATTATGTACCAATATCTTGAAAAATTCCACTGGAAAACCATCATGGCCACTAACGCTTCTTCCTTTTAGTGATATTACTTCTAAGGTATTTCATCGCTTCCTATGGAATCAGTTTGTGTAGTTTGATATCCTCTTCCCATTCCACATCCTCTATACCTTTATATCATCCCTTAAAATCAGTTCTCTCTGCCTGTGATTTGCTTAACTCCACTGAAGTTTGCAAAAGCATTTAAAAGAATTCCTCCCCAAATTCTAATCATTGTCCTAATTTTTCTTTTTATTGTCTTCATTATTTTTTATATCTAGCACCATGCCTGCCTCCTTATGTTTTCTTAGCTTCCACTAGAGTATCTCACTATCCAGCTTTCATTAAGCCCATTATTTTGACTCCTTGTTTGTGTAGCAGTTTTTCATTGGGTGGTGCTTTTTTCTCATATCTTTGTTGACATGGAAGCTTTGCTCTTTAACCTTTTTCTGAGTCCTCTTCCCTCTCCGTTTTTTAGTCTTTTTCCCACTTACTAGTCACTTACTTTTATCATTTTTGTCACGTTTTCCTTCTTTCTGTCTTCTTGCCCCCCCCATACAACCTTTATCCCATCCCACTACCCTCTGTCATCCCCGAGTATATGTAACAGCCTCAACCAATATACTTTGTAACAAGCTGATGTTCTCAGTATCCTTCTAACGTCTATAGTCAGACCACCATTTACCTGTGTTTCCTGCTTCTAGGTTCCACTTTAGTACTTATGATTTTTGATCTGATAGATCTGATAGACACCTTTCTTTTCTACTCATCTGTATTACCTGCTTTGCTCCTGTATTGTCTACCAAAACTAGCCAGTCATATTTGCTTGTCATATAACAGCCCTTCAAACATATGTATTCTCTGGTATACTCTCACCTTTCCCTCTATATATCAACAAACTACTCTGTCCTCATACCTTCCTTCAGTTCTCTGTCTTTGGCCATGTGATATTCTAATCTCAGCCCGTATTTCCTAGCATCTGGTATGACATTGTGATCCCTAGATAATCACTCTGTTTCCAAATGCAATCATTGTTTGAACATACATTTTTATAATACCCAAGGTGTGTCTGTTTGAGTCATAGAACTTCCAAGTAGAAGATTCACCTCTGTTTGCGTCTCCTGAATGTCCCCATCCCATGCCCACAGCCTTGTTTTCCCACATACTGTTACCTGGATCATCTATATAAAGGTACTCTTAGCCTTGCTTACCTCTCTTTGAGGCACAGTAAATTACAGTAGTCTGTATCACCTGTATTTCAACTTGCAACATTCTGTGGCAGAGAGTTTTGTTTGCTGCATGCACTCTTCTGAGCCTCAGACTCATCTTGTTGTACTTAATACCTTTCCTCCTTTTCACTAAGTAATGAATCCCCCCCCCCCAGATTCCACAGTATTTTTTTTAGAATCCTTACATTCTACTATCTTCCTCCAAATTATCTCCTTCCCATTGCTTCTGGAAGTGCCCTTATGGCCCTAGGCCATCATAACCTTTGGACAGTCCAAGACTGGATACTAATACTCACCCCCTGATGCCTTCTCAGAAGCCATGGCACTATGATGCAACATGCACAGTGGAATTCATTGTCTCCTTCACTACAGTCTTGTAATAAATGATGCCCTAAAACCGTCTTCAGTACATTCCTTTAATTTGCATGTCTTCCCTCTCCCATCCCCTTCCTTTGTACTTTCTTTTTCAGATTCTGTTTTATGACTGTGAGATTATTTCTGCCATTCTGCTGCCATTCCTGAACTAGTTCTCACTCTGTCCCTCACGATGTTTTTATCAGCTCTTCTATTTCCCGTGGCATTCTTCCTCCCATCCTCAAATGTCTTCTCTGATACTCCTTCTCCTGCCTTTCTAACAATAAACCCTTCCTACTTGAACCTCTTTTCTCCATTATCCTCCTATTATGTTGTTATTCATAGATTCATAGTTTCATATGCGGTTACTAGGCTAGCGGCCCTAGAGGATTTGCAAACCTGGCCATGTTAATCCCAGGTATCCCCATTTGTTCTTTTTGGGTTTGGCTTTTGGATTTATGAACAAAGTGGATCTGTGATCAACACCTGCTACCCCTGTCCATGAAGGACATGGGTACCACCCCAGGGGTGAATTTGCGGACTCCCATCCAATTATTTAGGTTACATTTGAATAGGGTCATTGAGGAGCTCTGCTTTACATGAATAGGAAGTCTATTCCAGAGAAGCGGCAGTCTCTGTGAGACATATCTGTCTTTCCAGCATGTTCTATTAATGTCACAGACTAGGTTGAAATCCCTAGAGCGAGTGACTTTTTGTGCCATTTGACATGTTGGACTTCAACTTCATTGATTTGAATGCAGCCTCCTGCTGGAGGCAGACATATCTTTTTCTTGAATTTTTCCATTGTCTTTACATGTGTAACATTGTTTTACATTGTTTTTTCCTAAATACTTATGGCTTCTGTGCCTGCTGACTATCAAGGCACCCCCAACAGAACTTGGCCCATTCATTCTCCTGCACCATGTATCCCTAGTATGGTGGAAAGATTCTTCTGCAGGCGAAATGGCCACAAAGGCATTTCTTATATCTACTTGCCCCCTATCATGCACATGCTTACTGTGGAGATGGCCCTCACCTGACTGGGCAATTTAGTCAGTATGACCTTGCATACTTGGACTATGGCATCTGAACTGTCTTTCCCCAGCAGTGGAATTACATGGCCAACCCATCCCCTAATTACATACCATTTCATTCTGGACACAGTTTGTGAAGGGTTTTCCTTTATGTCCCTAATCCCATACCCCCTTGGCTGACATGAGCAAGCATCTGTATCACCATGGGGATTTCCTTTGCCATCTCCTTGAGTATGCATGCTCTCACACATTCACTAGTAGCAACAACCATCACTGGCTTGCAATTGTCAAGTCCACATCCTGTTGCATTCTGTCATTGGTGTCTTACAAGGCACCACATGCATTTGAGCAGCTGGCCACTGGGATTCAGCACTCCATCCCACCAGTATGGAAGGACTGCCATTAACTGTTCAATTTTCACCTCCTTGTGCCTGACTCTTCCATTGACAGTGTTCATCTGGATCACATTCAGGGTGCTGTTCTCCTGCATCACAGACCTGTGTCCCATGTTTGACACTTAGCAGTTCCCAAAACTGTAATCATGCCTTCATTTACTGAGGAATTGGATGTTATTTATATCCATGCATTGTCATCCCCTTTGGTAAAAACTCTGTACCCATGAACTACCACATAGGCGGTAGTCTACTTTACACTGAAAGTGTGATAAGAGACCTTGGGACCCAGGTGGACAGTAGTCTCTCCTTTGATAATCACATCACCACAGTAGTCAGGAAATCCTTCTACGTAGCACACCTCATCACAAAAGGTTTCTCATCCAGGAAAAAAGAGGTCATTGTTCACCTCTACTCATCACTCATTAGATCCATTATAGAGTACGACACCCCTTTTGGTATGTACCTGACAAGACATCTACAACAACTGGAAAGGCCACAGAAATACCTCACAAAGAGGATTGCCGGCTTCAAACAGATGCCCTATGCCGACAGTTTCAAAAAACTCCAGCTTTACTCCACTGCATATCGCCTACTCAGAGGCAATCTCTGCCTAACATACAAAGCTATGTCAAACCCAGAGCTGTTGGACATGCTCCACTTAAAGAAATCCCAATCCCTCCAAGCTACACACTCTAGGGACCTAAACCTTGTCACCACAATAAACAGAACATGCTGGATGGATAGATTCCTTTCACAGAGTCTTCCCATACTCTGGAATAAACTACCTATTTATATCAAACAAAGCTCCTCATTAGCACTCTTCAAGAAAAATCTCGATGATTGGATGGGAAATCAGAAATTCACCCCGGGGATCACTTCTGTGGCTCTGCTCAACAGGGGAGCAGGAAAATTATTTTCTTGGGTGGCGAAAGCCAGGGTACCTTTTTTGGCTAGCCTTATATAGGCCGTAAGGCTCGTAGCCTAGTACCTGCCTATGAACCTATGAACCTATTCATACCTCTGCCTCCCCCTTTTCCCTTACCTCTCTCCAAACCCTTTAGTGACCTTAGGTCTGCTATGTTCATGGCGTGCAGAGAACCTTATTGGTACTTTGTTTTATGTAATTCCCCATATCATCATGGGGCAATAACATAGTAAGAGATTTGCAAGTGCCATTTTGAAGTCATTATATGTAATCAAGTATTTTCTTCTGGTCACCTCTTAACCTGTAGAAAATATTTTACATGTATATAGTTCACAAAAGTTAATTTTATATCCAATCAATTTTTTCCATCCAGAATCCCCAAATAATTTAGTCATCCTACAGGAAGGTTTGTCAAAATCATGGTCTGAAACTAAATGCCAGAAAAATGCATTATTGTATCCTTTATTAAGTCATCTACCTCAGGGAACTACCACCTTGACAATATGTCCCTAACAGTTGAACCAGTTGCTTGGGATTTGGGAATTTATGTGGACAGTGACCTAACTTTTTACCAACATGTGTCTATTGTTGTAAGAAAGTCCTTCTATGTTGCACAGCTTATTAACAAAGGGATAATGTCTAGATCTACAGAAGTAATTGTTTTCCTTTACTCTGTCCTCAATAGGCCAGTTATTGAATATAGCTCCCCCTTGGCATGTACCTATCCAGGCATGTGTAACAGCTGGAACACCCACAGAGATAACTTACTAAAAGTATACAAGGCCTAAAAAACATGTCCAACACAGACCGACTCAAAACCCTGTCACTTTACTCGGTGTGAAGATAGGTGAAGGCTTCCAGCCTAGCTAGATAGGATTTTGTAGATAATTCTATGTCATTGTAAATATGAATATAATCCACAGGCTTGTCCTCTTAAATGTAAGAAAATTGTGTTAAATGTTGAATTTCAAAAAGGCAACCACAGTGCACTCTAGTGGAAGAAAGCTGATAAGTCAAGTATTGTATGACTGTTTGATCTCAAAGCTTGGAGACATAATGTCTGGACTGAGGAATTTTTAACTATTTTATTTATTTGTTGTTATAGTAATAGATGTATGTTATTATGGACTACCTATAAATTGTGATCACCAAACATGGTGTTCTGTCACAAAACAGGGTTAGAACCCATATTTAATGAGAACAAATGAATATTATAGTGTTTTAACGATTTCATTTAGATCCGCAGATTTGGTTTTTATGCATATTCAGATTTCCTGGCTGTACTGTTTAGTGTTTATTAACATGCACCCATCATGTATATAGATTGTTTTTAGATTGTATTTTTATTTTCACTTTGAGTAACATTTTGAACACATTGTGGTTTTATTTTAAAGTTTTATTATAAAACTGACCAATCAGGAGGGTCATGTGACACTTGTAATTAGTATTTAACAGCTTTAACTTGAGTCAGCAAATGTTTTGTCACCTTGAAAAAGCTCGGTAATAACCGAGCGAAAGCGCTTGGTTTTATTTTTGTACAATAAAGTTTGGATTGTCATACAGACATTTTACTGGTTTTTCCGGGTCCTGTCACTGCTGGGCAAGTTCTTTTTCTTGGACTGAGGAATTCCTTCTATTGTTTTGAGACCAGAGTTAATTGCTAGATTTTACACATATAATCTCTTTTATTGCTGTAGTTTCCTGGTCAAGTGCAAGATCAAAGAAATGTTAAAACTATGAGTTTTGTTAGCCTTGGAACCAGAGGAGAAGAATGATGTCTAAAATGAGTCAGCAGTGATGTATTATTTTTAAGACTTTCTCAGAGAGAGAGAGAATCAGAGCATTTTTGGATTTTGTCTGAAGAACATCACTCACCAGTACTCTGCCTTTGCTCTATATGTAAGTTTATTTAGAACTGTGATTGCTCTTAGAGTTAGATAGGAATTTAGTCAGATTTAGTCTACCTGTTTTCTATATTTATGCCAGACTATTCTACAGTATTCATTTTTATTATTTATTATTAAAAATTCTTAAACCTTTCAACTGTGGCTGTTTTGTGTAGAGATAATTTAAGTTCTAGATTACTTACATGTATTTGGTGATACTGTAGAAAGCCACTCCAAATAAGCCTTGTTGTTCGTCACAGTTACTAATTGGATAATAATATTGCACAGTAATAATTGGACACCCTTTGGTAAGGGCCTTTTTAGTAGCTTATAAGAGTAGTTGGTGGCAGTGATTGCTACCTTATAGCCTGGCAGGAGGGTCATAGCTGGAG
Source organism: Protopterus annectens (assembly GCF_019279795.1). Taxonomy (NCBI): domain Eukaryota; kingdom Metazoa; phylum Chordata; order Ceratodontiformes; family Protopteridae; genus Protopterus; species Protopterus annectens. The sequence continues at coordinate 924,041,490 of NC_056730.1, forward strand.
AACCTGTGCCAGCCTTCCTCAGGAGTGTCTGTGTGTTTGTATATAAACCAAATCTCAAAGTATGTGTGTGTCAGCTACTTGGGCAGGGACACAGAGCACTGGTTGGACAGAGAGGGCACTGGAAGTTTTGGCTTGACTATAGCTGTGCCAGTGGGGAGTCTTACTGGGGATCTAGAGAGAAAGGAAGAAACCAGCCCCAGATTGACTGTGATCTCTGTGTGCTCTTAAGGGGAAATTGTACTTTACTGTGTGTGTATTTGTTATCCTTCCCAATGTGGACACCCCTCACTGGTGTTAGTGGTGAGGATTGAGGCTCTTTGATTACTGGGCCAGTGCACGGGGGTCACACTCGGTATCCTACAGACTTTTAAAAGGTGACCTGTATCTGGCATACAAGGCAACCTCTGACCCATTACTGATGCATTTCAGCAAGCCAAATGGCATTGGAAATATTTGTTCTGGGGATCTGAACCTCTTCTGCAGCAGCAACAGAATGGTTTGGCGGGAAAAGTATGTTTTGCAGAGGACACCGTTGCTCTGGAACAGCCTCCCCATTCACATAAAACAAAATTCATCCCTGTCCATATCAAGCATAACTTAGATCTATGGATGGGAAGCAGAACATTTACTCCCATACTACTAATTGACAAAGGTCCTAAATGCTTTATCTCATGCAAGGGTTTCCTTAAATTATCTATGGTATGATCCCAGATATTCTCATTAGGGGTAATATATTATTGACCATGGAATGGGTAAGGCCAATCTATAACCAAATGTGATAGGTTATTTTGAGCACAAAAAGGGCTGAGTACTTACCTATGAATCTATGAACCTATTTGGAAAATGTTGTCCTATCCAGTGTACATTAATATGCATTATGCATAGCTTTCAGTAACTGATTTTTTCACAGAACAGTGCTATGTTGCTACAGATACAAACCTATTTTTTTTTTATTTTCAGCTGCATTCTCAATGCTAATTTTCACATTCCTTTTATAATGCTTTATCTTGCTTCCTGATCTCATCAAAACTGCAAAATAAAATATGCCATTTCACCCAGAAAAATAAAAACAAATCTGTGTTACTTTCACTGTCAAATTGCACCAAATAGCAGTAAAGGAGTAGTGTTATGTTGCTGACAGTGGCTGTCTTACTTTTTTTATATTCAGCAGCACGACAAATGTTGAATAGCCTTTTGCAGTATTTTTAAAATGTTGTGTACTGCTTACTGCTTCTCCATCCCCATAAGGTGCAAAGCAGAATGTCTAAGCAGTGATAAAAATGTTGATTTTCCCATCCAGTGTACCTTAACAGTTGCTGTGTAAAGAGGCATCACAGAAAAAAATGGTTGTTGCCACTGAACTACTAACAGATTCTGTCCCATTTTTTTTTTTAATTCAGGTAACCATTTAGATATTTTCACTTATTTCCTGAAACAGATCACTTCTTTTCCACTGCATGACAACTACTGTGTATTCTGTGAATACTTGTTTTATTTTTATTTTTCCCTTTTACATGTTAAATAATGTGTAAATATACACTGCAAAAAAAAAAAAAAAAGAAAAAAGTGCCCCTCACCACCCAAGAGAGTTAGAGACGAACAGGGGATACCTTGTTATTCCTTCCTCTCTCTCTCTGGCCAGCATCTGGGTCAATAACTGAAAGCAGGTCAGTTAGATCATACCTATTTTTTATCACTGTACACCACTGAGCTGGCAATAGACGAGCCCTTTTTCTTTGGGTTAGTTGTGACTCAGTATTATTATCCCACATGCTACCAATATTGTATTGAACTAACGTGTGCCTTTTGCTCTTCAAAGACTAAGTTATAAGATGCTTTACTGTAGGTCTGCAACATTCCTTATACATGGCCTTGTAAACCCACAAGTATATCACTGTATATTACATCTAATTGAGTTGTACTTTTAATATGTTTAATGCAAATAAGTAACACACATAATCTCTTTATTAGACTGAGATATTAGATGTGAATAGTGGATGCTAATAGAGTATGCTCTTGTGAGTTTTACTCACTTCTGATCAGTTCTGGTCGAGAAGGTAAAGTCTAAGGGGTCAAATGCTCATGTCAGGTGTTGCCAAATTCCACAGTGAAATGACATTCCTCTGTTATGAATTACTCTTCACTGAACTGAGTTTAATAACAGCAGTTTATTTAATGTTTAATTATTTGTTGGTTAAAGTCCAATTTCTTCAGTTGTGTATCACTTTACCTTTCCATTTGTTGAAAGATTCTTTTGAATTTACTATAATTCAAGGAGTTGTTTTAGATCAAGGTCTGGAAAAATTATGATGACTGCATGATCTCTTACATTGTTTTTTTTTAATTTAATAAACATATTGTCATGTGATATGGCTATATATCTCTGTTCTGGTTGCTGACCTAGTTTGAGATTCGTTTGAGATTCTTCTTTTGTTGTTCCTACAGCATTTCATTTTGTATCTATTGCAAAGATGATCTTATTGTACATATTTCTAAGTATTTTGTATCTGTGAGGCATGTGGGCTTATCATATGCATGATATTCTTGAATTTTCTTTTTTTTTAATGTGTCTCAAGTTTTATAGTCCTTTCCAGAATACACATAATAGTCTTACTTAACACTTCTGAAGCAGGAATGTTGTAGGGAAATAATATCCTTGGGGAAGCCCTAGTCCAGGACTTTTATTGATGGAGGGATGCGGCTATACCCCCAATTGCATAATTTAGGATAATCCCCTTATTTTGCTGTTACTCATAGTTATTGCAGGTTTTAGCAGCGTAACTCTCAAGGGGATTGTGTTGTTTCCTCTATATCATCAAAACAGGCCAAACTTGGCTGCCAGTTTTATTTTTTTCACAAATCTTCTGTGTTATCCACTATTATGGATTTTCATTTTAACACATTTATTAAAATATCATTTAAGACATAGGCACACATATATTAATTTAGAAAAGAAAACAAACCATATTAACATTTTTTCCATTTACAAAGATTACTCATCACAAATTTTCTTTTTTTATAACAACCGTTTTTCAGTCCAGCATTCAATTCCTGCCCTTATATTGAACCTCACTCCTTCTCCTCCTGAACGTTAGTCTACATGTATTGTTTCCACAAATTTATTTATTTATTGACATTTGTTGACCGGGGAAGTCCAACTGGGTCAGAAACCTATTTTCAGCGGAGGTCCTGGGAAAAAAGCTCCACATAAAGTACAGATATTTTGACAATATACAGTATATATTACGCATGCAGTTTAGTTCAAAATATTATAATCAAGAATGAGAAGAAACACAATAGCTTAAAGCATTATTACACAAGATAAATAGACATTACACATACAGTTTGGTACAGCATGTTACAATCAAAAATGAGAATTATACAGTGTGTATTAAAGTATTGTTATCTGAGATAAATAGACATGGTAAAGCTGGAATATGAAAGAGTATTAGTGGTGCTGCGGTAGCGTTGTCACCTCACAGTTAGACGGTGCCCGTTCAATTCTCAGTTAGAGCTTCTTCTGTGTAGCGATATGCGTGAATGGGCGTTCCTTCGTTGAAGGTTGTGCGTTAGGCCCGACAAGCCAGTATGTAAAAATCTACTGCCAATCATTAGCGGACCGGAGTTCCGCTGTGGTGACCCCTAACCGGGAAAAGCCGAAAGACACAAATTAATTTGGGGTTAGGGTCTGTCTAGGATACATAATAAAGTAAACCATAAGAAGATAGGTGACTTTTTGTAGGTATAAGTTGTATGTTTATAGAGTGTGAGTGGGTATAGCTTTCCATGTAGGATTACTGAGATGGAGGGAGAGAGGATATAGTGATAGAGATGAGATATAGAGAGGGTAGGTAAGAAATAGTAGACTAGAGAAGAGAGATATTTAGAGACTAGGTAGACTAGAGTAGAGAGAGATGTATAGAGGCTAGGTAAGGAGTATGAGAGATGTTTAGAGGTAATGTAAGGGATATGAGAGATGTATAGAGGCTAGATAAGGAGTATGTGAGATGTTTATAGGTAATGTAAGGGGTATAAGAGATGTATAGAGGCTAGGTAAGGAGTATGAGAGATGTTTAGAGGTAATGTAAGGGGTATGAGAGATGTATAGAGGCTAGGTAAGGAGTATGAGAGATGTTTAGAGGTAATGTAAGGAGTATGAGAGATGTATAGAGGCTAGGTAAGGAGTATGAGAGATGTTTAGAGGTAATGTAAGGGATATGAGAGATGTACAGAGGCTAGGTAAGGAGTATGAGAGATGTTTAGAGGTAATGTAAGGGGTATGAGAGATGTGTAGAGGCTAGGTAAGGAGTATGAGAGATGTTTAGAGGTAATGTAAGGGGTATGAGAGATGTTTAGAGGTAATGTAAGGAGTATGAGAGATGTTTAGAGGCTAGGTAAGGAGTATGAGAGATGTTTAGAGGTAATGTAAGGGGTATGAGAGATGTATAGAGGCTAGGTAAGGAGTATGAGAGATGTTTATAGGTAATGTAAGGGGTATGAGAGATGTATAGAGGCTAGGTAAGGAGTATGAGCGATGTTTAGAGGTAATGTAAGGAGAATGTTAAAAATATAGGAAAGATGAAGCTGGTGGGGATGAGAAATGAGTAATAGTTCATTAATTAGGGGAGACAAGGTGCAAAGAAAATAGGTAGAGGATTAGATTTATTTTTTTTATAATTTGCTCCTTCCCTTTTCTAAAAATCCCACTTCTAGTTGTTTTATCTCTTTTACAATATTCAGTTCTTCAAATACAGTTGGTATAGATTTCAATTTCCATTTTCTAGTGACTACTTTTATAGCAGCTAAATTAATTAAACTTAATAAGACCTTAATGTGTCTTGGCAATTCAGATCATGTGTCTCATCTCAAAATAATCATTTCCTTACAGTCATTGGCACCTCAAATATTTCTGACAGAGTACTCTTCAGGAAATTTTTTAAATTTGCCAAGTCTTTACACATGAGTTGTCAATTTTTATGGTTTACGAAAGCGATGACCAAGGCAGGCTGAGAGTAATCCAATTTAATATGCCACAAATAACGTAAACACGATTGAATACACAAAAATGAACGCATTCACATAAACAGCGTTTTCGTCCACAGGGACTTCATCAGATGTAATGCCATATTAGTTTAAATGAATCATTTTATATAAAACCAACTAAAATAACATCCAATCATAGTTCTTTCACAATATGAACCTACAAATCATCATTCTAGCTACTACATAATATAAAATTTCGTCACTTCCTTTTGCAACCATAATTATTTCTTTAATATTACCTAAATCAATAAATTACTAAATAAAACTTTATTATATAAAACTCCCTATATTTGTGATGTTGACATTTTACAATGAAAATTATAAAACCATTTTTTTGTTTAAAACTTCTATTTAAAATATACTATTAAATATAAATATAAAGTCAAAAAACTACATGTGTAAAACTGTATTTTCTAAATAGGGTAAGGGTGACACCTACTGTCCAAGCATGGTAATGCATACTCCTTCACAACTTGGCTGATCTAATTTTCAAAAGTGGCAAAATAGAAATATATTCATTTAGCCCTGGTTTCTTATTTGCCTCCAAAGCCACTTGCCACCATAATTCTTTATAGGCAATATTTTCCTCCCAAAGGCCTCCTCTTATATTCCTTTTTATTTGGTCTAGGACAAAGAACAAAAATTTGGCTCCTGTACAAGTCCTTGTATGCCTGTATAATGCGTTTGTGTCTTTTTCTTTTTTGACATCATACATGTGTTCGTAAATACGTCTCTTTAGAGTCCTTTCTGTCTTTCCTCTGTAGAATGACTCACACTCCATACAAATAGCCAAATACACAAGTCCTATAGAATCACAATTGTAGTACCCTTTACTTTTTATACATCTTCCCCTACTTGTCAGGTAAACATTGTCTCTATTAATAATGTACTCACATTGTTTGCATTTACCACATTTAAAGGTTCCCACCTTAACCCTATTTCCTAATTGGCTTCTTTTATTACTATAATTATTATTTTCCAAAATTCCTTTTATGTTTATTGGGTTTTTAAATATCACTCTTGGTGTCACCTGGGGTAGTCCTTCCAAGTCGGTGAGGGCCATAAATCTTTCCCATTCTCTCTGGAATACAAATTTTATATTTTTATTCAATGAATTGTATTCCATAATCAAAGATTTTTGAAAATTTCCTACTTTTTCCTCTTCTGTCTTACTGTGTTCACTAGTTATACCAAAAATAGGTTGAAATCTTCCTTTTCTTCCCTCTTCCACTTCGGATCTAATATTTCTAATAAATACTAAAGGATATTCTCTATCGAGAAACATTCCTTCCAATAAATCACATTCCACTTTGAATTTTTCTTCATTATTTGTCATCCTGGACCCCCTCTCAAGTAGGATCCGTTTTTCATAAAGAACTGTTGGTTGTTTTTAATAGATGTGGCCTGGACATTGTTAAATTGATTAGGGATGAAAATAACAGGAATTTAGAGAACCTACAAACACAAATAGAAGCTATTGATGTGGCTATCAAGGATGACTTAATGTTTGAAATAGAAAAGGAAAGACAAAAATATTTTAAACTAAAAGATGATGTTGACAATAAATGCAATGTATTGGTGGATAGGAAGATGGAAAAACTAAGAAGGGACATTCTTGAGTACGAAAATCAAGTTTGTTACCCTAAACCCCCACCTTATAGGCATCAGTATTATAATAATAATACAAATTATTATAACAAAAATAAAAACAACAAAGTGATAGAGAATTACTTAGAAAATGAGGAGTGTAATGAAAGAGTTAACAATGAATATGATGTGGAATTTCCACCCCTGGATAGATATAATGGAGAGAGGTGGGTAAACAATAGGGGTTTTGGAAATTTTCAGAAACGAGGGGGGAGAAGGGGGAGGGGGAGACCATTTTATTAGTGGACCCTCACCCGAATGAAAATTCACTTGAAATAGAAGTAAATGACAATAAAAATACCTTTGAAGGGTTTACTATTTATAATTTTAGTAACTTAGTGTTAGAAGTACAGCATTTTAAATTATTAGAGAAGGGTTTTAAATTCATACCACTTACCCAAGGTAATTCCACTCAGACACTGATAGATATGAAACTTTTTTTAAGAAAAATGAACTTGGAACTGTTATATCATAAGGAAGGGATAAGTTCCAATAGTAATTTGGTAACAGGGAATATTAATAATAAAGGAAATCTTTTAGTTAAGAAATCTACTTTTAACCCCCCAGTTCACAATCAGCTGAAGAACTTTGAAGCTATAATGGAAAAGGAAATTAGGAAGTATGAAAAAAGAGTTAAACATAATACGGTTCATTACAACCTTAACCCACATGAATATGAGAAATTAAAGGAATTAAAAATGAATAAAAATGTAAGGGTAATGAAACCCGATAAAGGTGGGGGCATGGTTGTAATGGACGTTATCTTGTATGAAGGAAAGATGAACGATATATTAAGAAACGAAATTAAGTATAGAGAAGTTTCTATTATTGAAATTAACACAGCATATCAACGTATTGACAATATTTTAGAGGATATGTTTAATGAAAATCTGTTTACCATGAAAACCTTCGCCTTTCTGAAAACTGAAAAACCTATAATACCGGCCATCTTTGGCATACCAAAGATTCACAAAAATAGTTTGGACCCCCCCCTGAGACCTATTGTCTCAGCGGGTGGGTCCAAAACAATCTTTGGCAAAATATGTTGATCAAAAGGCTAAGCATATATGGTTACAGAAGGGAGCCATCTTAAAAGACTCCTGGGATTTACTGAGAGGGTTGAATAATAGCCTTTTTGATGAAGAGTTGATTTTCGTCACCATTGATATTGTTGACCTATTTGGATCTATACCTTATGAGGCTGGTATAAGAATGTTCGAAGAAGAGGTTTTTGGGGACAGTGTATTAACTCTAGAAGAGAAGGTAGTGTGCACAGGTTTAATGGATATGGTATTGAAAAATAACTTTCTAACCTTTAATGGAGAATTTTTTCAACAACTACAAGGTGTATCAATGGGGGCAGCCTGTGCACCTACCTTTGCTAATTTAGTACTAGCAAACTGGGAGGAACAGTATGTATTGAAGTCCACTTATGTCAAGTGTTGGACTTTATATAAGAGGTTTCTTGACGATATAATAATTTTTTGGATAGGGGGTAAGAAAGTATTAGAAGAATTTATTGAATATATAGCTAAAACTACTGACTTCTTAAAATTTACTTATAATTATTCTGAAATTAATATTCAATATTTGGATGTTGAAATAACAAAAAAAGACAAAAGTTTTGAAACATGTGTATACAGAAAACCCACATACGTGAATTCCTTTTTGCATTATAAAAGTGCCCACCCAATATATTGCAAAAAAAACATTGTAAAGGGGCAATTTGTGAGGGGGTCCAGGATGACAAATAATGAAGAAAAATTCAAAGTGGAATGTGATTTATTGGAAGGAATGTTTCTCGATAGAGAATATCCTTTAGTATTTATTAGAAATATTAGATCCGAAGTGGAAGAGGGAAGAAAAGGAAGATTTCAACCTATTTTTGGTATAACTAGTGAACACAGTAAGACAGAAGAGGAAAAAGTAGGAAATTTTCAAAAATCTTTGATTATGGAATACAATTCATTGAATAAAAATATAAAATTTGTATTCCAGAGAGAATGGGAAAGATTTATGGCCCTCACCGACTTGGAAGGACTACCCCAGGTGACACCAAGAGTGATATTTAAAAACCCAATAAACATAAAAGGAATTTTGGAAAATAATAATTATAGTAATAAAAGAAGCCAATTAGGAAATAGGGTTAAGGTGGGAACCTTTAAATGTGGTAAATGCAAACAATGTGAGTACATTATTAATAGAGACAATGTTTACCTGACAAGTAGGGGAAGATGTATAAAAAGTAAAGGGTACTACAATTGTGATTCTATAGGACTTGTGTATTTGGCTATTTGTATGGAGTGTGAGTCATTCTACAGAGGAAAGACAGAAAGGACTCTAAAGAGACGTATTCTGAACACATGTATGATGTCAAAAAAGAAAAAGACACAAACGCATTATACAGGCATACAAGGACTTGTACAGGAGCCAAATTTTTGTTCTTTGTCCTAGACCAAATAAAAAGGAATATAAGAGGAGGCCCTTGGGAGGAAAATATTGCCTATAAAGAATTATGGTGGCAAGTGGCTTTGGAGGCAAATAAGAAACCAGGGCTAAATGAATATATTTCTATTTTGCCACTTTTGAAAATTAGATCAGCCAAGTTATGATGGAGTATGCATTACCAGGTTTGGACAGTAGGTGTCACCCTTACCCTATTTAGAAAACACAGTTTTACACACGTAGTTTTTTGACTTTATATTTAATAGTATATTTTAGATAGAAGCTTTTAACATAACAAAAAAATGGTTTTATAATTTTCATTGTAAAATGTCAACATCACAAATATAAGGAGTTTTATATAATAAAGTTTTATTTAGTAATTTATTGATTTAGGTAGTATTAAAGAAATAATTATGGTTGCAAAAGGAAGTGACGAAATTTTAAATTATGTAGTAGCTAGAATGTTGATTTGTAGGTTCATATTGTGAAAGAACTATGATTGGATGTTATTTTAGTTGAATTTATATAAAATGATTTATTTAAACTAATATGGCATTACATCTGATGAAGTCCCTGTGGACGAAAACGCTGTTTATGTGAATGCGTTCATTTATGTGTATTCAATCGTGTTTACGTTATTTGTGGCATATTAAATTGGATTACTCTCAGCCTGCCTTGGTCATCGCTTTCGTAGATTTGCTTTGCTTGGTGGAGTTAGGAGGTGTTTTTCTACAATTTTTATGGTTTGCTGAAATTTCTGTGGTGTCATTAATGAAACAAAATCCACTGTTTTTTAGAAGTGAAATGCAGTTAACTACGCATTAAGCCAATTGAAAAAAAAAAAACAAAAGAAAAAACAGTTCAATGACCACATAAGAAAGAATTTTCTCAATGCTCTTTTTGAAATGAGTTTGAATGCAAATATATTCTGATAAATATGAACTGTGTTTTAGAAAAGTCATACTGTTTAACCCCTGAATTATAAAGCTGTTTCTGCACCTATATTTGGACACAGATTGCCCCACAGCAGTCATAGTCCAGGCAATCTATAAGTATTCTTATAACACATTAAATGCAATTTTAATTCTAAAGGCAGGGCTGACAAACTGCATACCAACCACACATATATTAGGATCTTGTTTGCAGGACTTTCACTCTGGAATTCAGAAAAGGCTACAGTCAGTGGTAAGCCCTAACTAGGTTATTTTCCTGCTAGTCGTAACCATTTCTAATTCAGAGACAGGGCCTCTGCAGTGTTTCTACATGGTATGTAGAATGATTGCAATGGGTTGGCTCTTTGGCAGTGCTAAATTCTAATGATGCGTTCTGGGGAAGATGATCTATGCTAATTAGCCATGTGCTCTCTGTGGAAATGCCTGTAGCTGCGTATGTTTTCTCAGTTGCCCAACTTAATTAACTCAGCCAAATGTTCATATTCATTTATTCATTTATTATTTTCAATGGGTGAGGTCACATTAGAGTTATGTGCCTGAGAGTTAGTAGTGGTGGGAGTCTGTTCATGTGTGTATGTGTGTGTGTGTGTGTGTGTGTGTGTGTGTGTGTGTGTGTCTGCAGAGGGTGAGTGGTCTCAGGTGTGTGTATGTGTGTGTGTGTGTGTGTGTGTGTGTGTGTGTGTGTGTGTATGCAGAGAGTGAGTGGCCTCAGGTGTGTGTGTGTGTGTGTGTGTGTGTGTGTATGTGTGTGTGTCTGTGTGTGTGTGTGTGTGTGTGTGTGTGTGTGTGTGTGTGTGTGTGTGTGTGTGGCCTGTGTGTGTGTGTGTGTGTGTGTGTGTGTGTGTGTGTGTGTGTGTGTGTGTGTGTGTGTGTGTGTGTGTGTGTGATTGTGTGTCTATCTGGATGGTCACAGTAGGGAGGTTAGTTTTAGGATAGGTATGACAGATGTGTGTGTGCATAGGTAAATGTGAAATCTGGTAATGGAGGCTGATCTATGGTGTCTTTGTTTGTGTCTCTTTGTGTTTGTGTCTGTGGAGGGGCTACCATGCCTGTAAACTGGGTCCACTTCGTAATGTCGAGATTTAACAATCTTGAAGCTCTGAATATCGATGCTCAGAACATCGAAATTGCGGAATCTCGAAAACTGTCAATGGAGATTGCCATACAGTGCGGAATGGGAACTTTACTATTCTCTTTATTGTAGTGCAATCTCAGAATTGGTATATTTAAGTTGCAGGGGGTATGGGGAGTACAGGGGGTGCTTGTCCCCCCACAAAAATGTGATTCCTGATGTTTTGCTGTTTTAGTTTTTTTTTTTTTCCAGATTCCACAGTCTCGAAGTTCTGAGCATCAGTATTCAAAGCTTCGAGATTGTGAAATCTTGACATTATGAAGTGGACCCCTGTAAACTACGTCAGGCTAATAAGCAAATCCTGCAAAAGTGGGAGTTGGGGGACACTAATTAGCAGGAAATTTGAAATATTATCTGAAGCCACTTAAAAAGTTAATAAAACACCATGAAGTTGGGCTGAGCAAAATATATATGGGGATACTAGACACAAAGGACATTACTTAAGGTTTTGCAGCACAAATGACATACGATGCAGGGGTAGGAACACAAGATAACAGGAATATTTTAATATGAGAATATACAGTATACAGCATTTTAAAAAGATTCCAACCCTCTACCTTTAACACAGGAAGCATTTCCTTAACACCTTAGTGCTTTAGTTATTTGCACTAAGTGAGGACTTAATAAATAAACAACTCTAGCTTTAGTATGTAAATTTTGAGCAAAAACAAGCATGAAACTCTAATCTCTAGTATTATTGACTGACTGTAATGGTCCATGAATTAGAAGGAATGGGGCAATTGTAATAGCCAATATCAGGGACATTCTGTAAAATCAGGGGCACCTGAAAGAAATGGGGTGCCAGAGTTAAAGCATCATATAGTCTCCACAGCATGACACAAATTTTATTTATAAAGACATTACATTTAGTGCATTAGTCCCACTTCTTGGGACTTCATCAGAACATTTTAATTAACCATTCTAAAACTTATTGAAATCTTTTCCCATTGCCCATGTGACCTGTTTCCTACAATTATTCTTATTCATTAAATGTTCATTACAAATTCAGTGAAATGGTGAATCAAAAATTTAAAGGAACAAACACATAAATATCCATTTAAAATAATCCTTTATGTAATAGAATGATCTTGTTATAATATGCTATATGTTGTTGTTAACCCTGGTAAATGAATGACTGTGTGAACTAAAATCGATGCCAACAAATATGCATTATTGCTACCAGAAAATTTAAAGTAATCCGACAGTTTTTATTTTAGGAAATTTGTAAGTAATGCTGACATTTTTACTTCTAAGGTACATTTATCTTGTTTCATGCACTTGTATAATTGGAATAGTTTATACAGAAGATATACTACATGAATGCAACACTCCCCCACCCCTGCTTCCTCCCCAGTTTATGCATGAATCTAAGAATACTTAAGTTTTCCAAAGAAAAATAATTGATTTCTGACATAGTACACTTGCAGTTTATGTGGGTAAATGAAGCTGACTGACATTCATGCAGCAGTTATGTTCATATTGTGCAGTGCATTTAATATATTGTGAGAGTATTTCTAGATTGCCCGGACTGTGATGCATATGGAACATATCTTTCCTGGTGTGCATCTTTATAGGTGAATGAAACTGTTTACAGTGAATAAGCCATAATGTTAATCATATGTATCTGTTTGCTTCCTAGGTGCAGAGTTTTATGAGGGGCTGGCTTTGCAGAAGGAAATGGAAGACAATTGTTCAGGACTATATCTGCTCACCCCATGCTGAGAGCATGAGGAAAAGAAACCAGATTGTATTCAACATGGTAGAGGCTGAATCCGAATATGTACACCAGCTGTATGTCCTAGTCAACTGCTTTCTCAGACCCCTGAGAATGGCTGCTAGCTCCAAGAAACCCCCCATCAGTCACGATGATGTTAGCAGCATTTTTCTCAACAGGTACTATTCCACATGACATGTAACTCAGTTTAGATAATATTATTTGAGTCTTGCGGGGAAGGCTTCTGTTTTCATTTTAGATCAGCACAGATGATTTTCTTAAAAGCACTTAGATATTTTGGTCCAGCATCTCCTTAGCTAAAAAATTACGTTTTATTGTAATACATTTGTTTTACAATTCATTAGTCAAATATTTCAATGAAACCTACATCTGCAACAATATTTTGGAAACGTCAAGAAATTTGCTGGTATGGGTAGTATATTTTTCCTTATATACATGTAAATAAGTAGATCATAGTGGTTCAGTGTTCAGAAACAGAAAACATTTGCACTGCATTTGAAATTCACATCATAAATTTACTTCAGAATTAAAAGTAAGTTCTTTAATATAATAGAGTAACTTGCTACATCTGTGAGCCATATTCCTTGTTTTGCTCCGATCCTGCAGACTACTGGGATTTTTTGTTTGTTAGGCCTACAACCTCATCCCTATCAGACAGCTTGTGTAGTGGAATGTATGAGGCCAGCCCACAACAGTCACTAGTAAGCTACCTGCAGGTCAGAGATTTCACAAACTGCATGACCTGTTCATGCATGCAAGTGGATCCACTTGGGGTATATTGCTTACAACATACATCTGATAACAGAAACACATGGCAGACAAGCAGATCATGCACACACACACACACACACACACACACACACACACACACACACACACACACACACACACACACACACACACACAAATGCATGCATCCACATGCATGTTATCTGATGTGTCTGCTTACATTTAGTAGAATCCTGATTCCACACCCCATGATTACTGTTGTGTAGCAGCACTGAGCAATCAAACTGCCATG